>NC_140086.1:40259537-40424537 GCF_964237585.1 Gallinula chloropus | reverse complement strand
ATGAGCCTCCACTGTGCATCTGCAGCCCAGAAGGCCAACTGCATCCTGGGCTGCATCAAAAGACGTGTGGGCAGCAGATCGAGAGAGGTGATTCTGGCCCTCGACTCTGCTTTGGTGAGACCTCACCTGGAGTCCCGTGTCCAGCTTTGGAGCCCTCAACACAAGAAGGACATGAACCTTTTGGAGCACATCCAGAGGAGTGCCACAAAAATGATCAAAGCACCTCTCCTATGCAGGTAAGCTGAGAGAGTTGGGCTAGTTCAGCCTGGAGAAAATAAGGCTCTGGGGGGACCTTATAGCAGCCTTCCCATACCTGAAAGGTGCCTATAAGAAAGCTGGGGAAGAACTGTTCATGAGGGCATGCAGGAATAGGACAAGGGGTAATGATTTTAAACTAGAAAAGGGGACATTTAGGTTGGATATTAGGAAAAAAATTCAATATGAGGGTGGTAGATCATTGGCACAGGTTGCCCATAGAAGTAGTGGAGGCTCCATCCCTGGAGATAATCAAGGTCATGTTTGATGGGGCTCTGAGCAACTTGATCTAGTGAAGATGTCCCTACTTTCTGGGGTTGGATTAGATGACTCTAAAAGTCCCTTCCATCCGAACACATTCTATGATTCCATCTCTAATGTAAGACTTCCCATTTCTGCAGAATTCCCACAGATTTGTTGATTGGGTACCTCCTGAACACTAAATAATTTATCACATACCTGTGCTTGATGAGGTACTTATTTTATATGGAATACTTATTTTATATGTATAAATCCCAAGTACCCCGCCATGCTATGTCTTCATTCACAAGCACTCTCATGACATATTTGTTCTGACATGGAAAACTATCCCCTCATTCATAGATTATCTGCACTGCCACAGGCTGTACTCTCTACAGGGTAGTCTTTCTTGTGTGCCAGGAGGCTGATTGGGGGAAATAATACCCATCACCCTCCAAGAAGTGAACAGTGTTAATCTGGCCCTCCTAAATGTCATGGCTCGAATGAACCCCAACTGATTTGCTGGATAATTGTAATAAGCAAAGAATTAGACCACATGCCTCTTGCCATAGTACACCAGCTGCTGAGGACTGGGCTTAAATCAGTTGATTCCTGAAGGTAAAAGGACAAGTGGACAACAGGACAGAAAGAGGTCTCATGTTCTAGTACAGGACAATAGCATGGCAAAGGTATGTTTTAGGTATAATGGACTTAGTGTAACTCTAAAGACCCCTTCAAGGAGGATGCAAGCTCATAGTCATTCAGATGACTTATAAATTTTATAATGTGTATTTATTTGAAATCAGATATGAATTTTGCAACATTTGAAAAAACATGTTGGGGAGAGCTCTTTTTTGATATTCAACCAAGCCTGGTTTATTTCACTTGGCCATATGGTATATTTTCTTTCTTGCCTTCTCTAGTTTTCAGCCACATGGCCTGTCTGTGGGGTGGAGTCAGTCCTCCTTATTCCAGATGTTTAGAAAAAGCCACAGATGACAAAGATATGTATACATGAAGGAGGCTTAAGAAGCCTGGTGGTGCAAGAGCTTCACATTTGCTATTTCAAAGCTTCTGTCATTCCATTAAGTTATATACACTTCCAGCAGTTATTTGGAAACCATGAGCGCTCATACAAGACTCCTTTCTACGCCAATCAATAGATATCTGTTCATCCACATTAACTATGAGCTATTTGGATGTTCGATTATAACTTTTAAACTCCTATCATTTTGCAGCATTTATGACTCAGAGATTTAGAGTACATCTCTGATGATAAGCATTGTTAAATTCATAGCCACAGCAATGACTCAAAGTGAAGCTGGAAAAAGAACATCGCAGTAACTATGTAGACAGAATCAATTGAATGGGAAATGTTACTTTGATAATGTCAAACACTGGCACTTTGTTCATTTTGGTTTTGTACAGAACAAACTTCAGCAAACTTCAGATTCATATGTACATTTTTTTAATGTTTTTGAAGCCATCATCATTTTAATGGCATTTTAATTCACAGACACATGCTGTCTTTCTTAATGTTTTTCAGATTTTACAGAGTTGACATTTTCCTCCAAACTTAATTGCAGGTATCTAATTAATGTACAGAAATCTTTTACGTGTGTACTTAATGGTCACTTATACTCCTTAAATTGATAAACTCTTCAGAAGCTCCACCATGCTGTCCAGTACATTAAAGGCACAGAAATAAGTGCCTTTTCGTGCTGTGTCTTTGCTTAGTCAATGCTGACCTACTTCAACAGAAGGAATGATATATGCGTAGGAGCCATTCTGCTTCCTACAACCCATACAGAGAGTGCAAGAAAATTTCCATACCATCATATTCTTAGTCATATAGAAAAATCACAGCTGCACTCTTTACAAAGCAAATGAACAATATTCAGCTAAATTGATCCCAGCCACAGTGGAGAGAGAGAGAGAGAGCACAAATGACTTTCCCCACTGAATTTTAAAATCAGCATGTTAAGATAATTCTAAGTTACACAGTATTTTATGATTCCAAGAATTACATTCTGACTTGGATTTGTTTTGAAACATTATGCCAGACACCAGAGCCAAAAGGTTTATAAAAGAGATGGGAATGCAGTAAAACTCAACTTCGTTTTATTATTCTATCAGCTTAGCTTGACCTACAGCAACCATGCAAAGGGTTTTTATTCAACAGTTCCTCACTTGCTAAATAAATTGGACCAAAGACGATTTTCTTAACTGAGAAAATTCTCTAATGTTGGCTAAAGAATTTCATCTCTGTCTATAAATATTAATGTACTTAGTAATAAATTACACACATGAATGGCACTTTATTACTTGAAACTAAACTATTAAAAGCCTTATTTAGATTGCAGAGGAAAAAAAAATAATGTAATTAAGGTCAGCTAAGCAAGGCCAACGCTACACATACTAAGTATCCCGAGCAAAACCTGGACTTGGCCCATGTCTCTTTACTCGTAACCAGGTGTTTTTCCCACACCAAACTGTCTCAGCTAATAACCCAGCTGCATGTTTTCCTCTTGTAAAGCATTTATTTCTGCTCACTCACCTGGACCTTTCATTGTTGCTTCTGATTTACAGTTTGGAAAAGGACTGTAAAAGGGACTGCTGAAATAAGTGTGCTGGAGAGGATTCTGGGATCCATGTGAAATCCAGAGATATCCACACTCCATGGCAGAGAACAATCCCTGAGAATCTCTGTTCAGAAGCATGGAAGAGCTGGAGGACTGATGGAGAGAAATGTTAAAAAACAACCCCAGTCTGACAATGTAAGTTCAGTACTGACTTGATTGTAAATGAGGGAAGCATTTCCAGCATCATTTTGGTGCCTGTGTGGAAATGTGGCAACCTAAAATCTATCAGCACAGACATCTCTTAAAGGTCTCTTTCAAAGGAAATGTATCTTATAAAAAAGAATTGCATTGCTTTAATCGACATCCTTACTTTTTACTATTAAATTATGTTTCAGGGTAATAGCTATGAAGTAAGCATGTCACCATCTGAATAGATTTGTGCTCCTGTGTACTTTTATGGTTTCATCTAGGTGAACAACATGGTCAAAACATGATTAGGGTTCTCTTATTTCTTGAGCAGCATTGTAAAAAGCATTCACTGTGTTCCAAAACTAGGCCTATGGGCATTTCTGGGTTCGTAAAACCTATATTGCTTGTGATGGACAGAAAAGAAGAATCCAAACTCACTCTCAGACATGCAGCTGAATTTGAGAGAAGAAGAAAATGTGTTTTCACTGATCAGAATTTACTTGAAAGTAGTGAAGAGCTAGAGATACAGTGCAGGCAGATGCCCAGCTGAGTTTAAAAAAAAGGTACTTAAACATCTCAGCTAACAGAAACCCAGACTTTTTTTTTAAAAAATACTGTTAAGTGCCTATCTGCATCTCTCAGCATCAAAACACTTTAAGATACTTTCTCTGAGACTATTACCACGCAGCACATTCCTTCAGGCTGTCTCCATTTCCCATCCTTCATGCCACAAAACCACTTAGTGTGAACCGGACTTTCAAGGTATGGATAAAATGAGAATGTTAAAAAAATATATTATCTTATGCTTCAGTTCACAACCACTGCTAATGACCAAATACTCTGTAAATACTTATTCTGATTTGTGATAGATTATGAAGATTAGATATTATCAATCCCTAAAATAGTGAATCTATTCCAGAAAATAGTAAGCAATGCTCAGGTTAAAGAATTTACTATGACAATAATAACTTCTTGCGCTTCTGGCTTTCCATCTAATTTCATTTTAGTGAGAACATAAGAACAGTTCTTGTGTGTCAAGAAATGTATATATACCAGGCAACAATCATTTACATAACGTTTTTCAACAAAGACTGCTCACATAACATTGTTGGAAATTGAATATCACTGGGTCTTACTTGCTGTTCAGTGGAAGTACTGCATCCTCGTTTGGTCCTAGATTTTCACTCTTAAAGTTGCTTGAAAATGCAATTAGCTAAGAAAAATGTGGCCATTGAAATGTGATAAATAACATACTTAAGATGGTGGTATACCTGTCAATATGCAGAAACCATAATACTCACTGATCCTGACTCAGCTTCCCTATAGTAGATACACTGTAAGAGGAAAAAGAAAAAGCATATTGTCTTCCTTGTTTCTGGCAGTTACTTCTGTTGAATAGGTGACTTCATCTTTCCCTTACTCTGTTTGTAGTTCTAGGACAATTGCCAATGACACATTTTCACAAGTATTCAAAGGCATCATTCAAGGCTTGTTTACACAAAAATTGCCAGAGAAAATATTCACCTGAAATACAGTTCCACTTTCTCTGTGGTCAGTGCTACCCATCAGAAGTGCTAGGATTTTTTTTTCCGTAGCAATTAATAGGAAATTGCCACCATCCATCATTTTTTTATACAACTGATATTCATATCCACCAGGGAAATATATGAAAGACAAATACCTGAATTGCTTAAGGTTGATCTCAAGGTCAGTCAAAATGATCCACAGGAAACATTTACAGGCAGCTGAAATTGCTTATAATTTGTCAGTGATCTTTTGGAGCAGTCTATTGTAGATAAGTTGTGTCTTGATAATTTGGAGTGGCCAACATGAGTTTTGATTCAAAGAGACAGGCTTTGAGTAGGTTAAATGAAAGAGAACGCATCTATGTAATCTTAAGCTTTCCAAGGCAGGGAGATCAGTGGTAGACATCTCCCAGTGGTGCTCTCTTATGCTGTGTGGGTTGATGCACTAGTTTGATTTAATACCAGATTATAGAGCCTTAACCACGTGCTTCTTTTTTGTTTACTGGGAAAAAAAAAAGCACAGTGATTTGATAAGATGTCATGTGTGTGTGTTTATAGAAGACATGTCAATAGAGCATATTTGAAACAAGTGTGTCTCAGAACCACAGCAAATCTGTAAATTGGATGTTCGACTGGTTTTAATATACATTTTGAAAATGTCACTATTTTCCCCATTTGAGATGATGACCCGCTACTGTAGAAATTTGGCATACAAGAAATAAGACACTAAGTAAAACAGAATCATTGTATCACTACAGCAGGAAAACACATTGAAAATTCAGGAACATAAACTCCTGGTAGAAAAATAAATATGTAATTTTTTTGGGCTCCGGAGAGGAGCGATTTATGGATCAAATCACCAAGGGAGTCAAAAGAACAGTCAGAGCAAGTATTAATGTAGTGGAGCAGTCATCCAGTGTTAAGATTAAGGGAAGAGAACTAGAGGGCATTTTCATTTTTTTAATGTTAACATTTGTCAGCTATAAAGAAGGATAATATCAGACACAGTCAAAAAGATTCTATGATTTTGGACACTACACCCTCAGCAGTTGGAATTAACCTTTCAAAATTCAGTGCTTTGGGGATTTTTTTATTCTCTCCAACATGCTTTCTTTCGTCTTTTATCTTTAAATGAAAACACCATGCCTAAATATTGGATTACTGAGCATTTCCAAACAGCCAAAGACAGGTATATAAGGGCAGTTATAAATTAATAGCTTTTTTTTTTTTAATAAGGAGAAATCTCTGAAAAATGCCAGAATTCATTCAAATTCTTCTGCATAAGAGAGGCTGCGTATGTTGAAGAAAATTCATCTCTGTGCAGTTTTTCTATAGTTGTTTTACAGTCTACATCTGAGTGAATTCAGTCTGAAGAAGATGAAAAGAATGTGCTAAATTGCCCCATTTTCTCAATATTTTTTTTTCATCTTTTTTAAAATTCTGTATTCTTTCCTCATACAATTTTTAAAGCATCAGAGCATCCTGGGAAACCCCTATATAGTTCACATGACAAAAAACCACCTCTTCCTCCCATTGCCCTGGTAGCTGTCCTCTGCACCTTTTCTAGCTTTTTCCAATGCTTGTTTCTCCCCAGACTACTAGATCCCCCCTCTCTCCCTGCCTTTAGTTCCTCTCCTAAACAACCCATAGTATGTCTTCTGTAACCCCAAAGTGCTCTTCCCCTGCATCCCCTAGTGATTCCAATAGCCCCTAGGGTGTGACTCCCCGAGTTAGTAAGGTACTCCAGAGAGCCATTGCCCTTGACACACCATGTTGGGTTCCATCCCTGGCCCATGGGTTGAGCACTCTCCATGAAATCCCTGTTATGTGTTGCTCCCCACAACAGAGTTGAACTTTTCGCCTAGGCTTGTGCAGCAATATTCATCTTTGCCCTTGCAGACATAGTGTGAGGAATAAAAGAGCACCATTTCAAAAGCACCAGTAGTTTTAGGAGTAGGAAAAGGTTTTGCCTTCCCTCTTTACATTCAGAGCATGACTGTAGCCATAAGGGACTGATCCCCAAGACTGTAAAAGATCAGGTCAATCAGAAAACAGTCTGATTCAGGCATGAAGAGCCCCATAACCTGTTTTGATAACCTGTGCCCTTGCTTGCTGTGTCCTCCTTCTATAGTCTTCCTTTGCCAGCCTACCCCATGTCTTCTCTTTTAGAAGGCATGTTGTTTCCATTATGATCAGCCAAAGCAGATTTTACTCACTGGCTTAAAAAAAGGAGCATTACCTTCTGAATTGACCGTTTCTGTGGTTTCAAGCATCTTCTTAGTAGCAGTAGTTTGATGTCTAGGACAATGCCATGTGAGCTTAATTTACATATTAACTTGCAGAATTTCCAGCCGACTTTTGTGCCCATTCCTGTGACAGTTTTTCAGGAAGTTACATGCAGTTGGCCCTGCACACCTTTGCAGAGTCTGAGTCAAATTATTACTTGTGGCAGGACCAGAAAGCATGAACAACAGGTGAACAGATCAGGAGGGAGTGAGAGGGATTCAAAAGGCTTTGAAAAAGCTCAGGAAATCTGACAAGAAGAGAAAGATATCAGCCATTTTTTTAACCTACTTTTACATTTTATTTCAATCCATTTTAACTAGGAATTCTATTTCTTGCCAGAACAATTGGACAAAAGTAGGTCTTGTATAAGTCTCCAGTGGTGTTATAGTGAGTTATTGCACATCTGATTCTAACTTGGATAAAACTCAATGAAGTGCTAAATAAATCAATGGTTTCTACTTCTTCCTAATAATATTTTCATGGAATCATTTTATAATTATGATAAGGCTTCAGCAGTGTCTGTCAATGATCAAATGGCAATTTCACTGTGTAATTCAGTCAGACGTGAACGTTTATTCTGAACCACAGCAATATACAAAAGGAGCAAGAATATCCTGGCAAATCTGAGCTTACAAGGTTTTACCATCTGCATGAAGTGCCTTTAAGGCTTACCTTCTGAATTCAAAACAGGGAAACAAAAGTGGAGATTTGGCCTAACAATATTCTGATGAGATTTCCAGGGATGAGATTTCCAAGGTGAGAGATAGGGTACTTCTGACATTTACCTTTAGTAATCATTTGAACTTAGATTGTGCACAAGCATCTCTTTCCACCACTGCTGCCATTGCCAAACAGTCAAAAAACACAGAAACTTTGGGGTAATTCTGAAGGCAGAAGAAAGCGAGACAGAAGAGGATAAGGGATGTCTCCTGAAAATATTTCACACTTTCACCTTGATTGTCATCTCTAATGTGAGTGAAGGTTACGCAACTGCAGGCACATGATGGGAGAACTTTCATATGAGATAAGGAGCCCCAAATTAATAATTAATATCCACAATAACATTTTGCATTTATCTAAGAATGATCACCTGTACCCCCTAAATAATACAGTAATTTTGATTGATCAGAGAGGTCCTGAAAAATTCTTAAAACACAATGAAGAAAAGTTTCCACATAAAGTAAAGACCATAGAAGGTATAACATATGAAAATATCAGGACCCTGTAAAGATTAACAAAAGTTAAATTAAAAATAAAATACAAGTATTCCCATACTTTGGATTTTTCCTTTTATAAGAAGCTCTTCAACTGAATGCAGCTATTATGCAATACAGTTATTCATGAGCTACAAAAAAATAATAATAACAGCTTCCTAAAAACCCACAATTGTGTCGTATCAGCAAAACAGATGTTGCATGTGTAGAGTGTGACTACAGTCTTAATGAAGACCTGGTAGAAATAGGGAAATAAATTACTAAAGTTACCTCACTGTTTGCCCTTGGATGAAAAACTTAAAATAACACATATATTCAGGAAGATTGTCAGATCATAATAAGAAAAAGAAAATCAACTCGGTTTTGTCAGCTGACACTTACTACACTTGAATTATTTGCTCTTATAACATATTTTCTTTCCTGGCCTTTTTTTTTTTTTTTTTTTTTTTGTAACTTTGGATACTTGCTGTAGGTCTGAGACATCTATTCAAATCCCCAAACCTCATTTCATAGAATCATAGAATCAAAGAACGGCATGGGTTGGAAGGGACCCCAAGGATCATAGAGCTCCAATACCCCTGCCACAGGCAGGGCCACCAACCTCAGGCCTGGATCTACACAAGGTTGCCCAGGGCCCCATCCAACCTGGCCTTGAACACTTCCAGGGACGGGGCAGCCTGTTCCAGCACCTCACCACTCTCTCTGTAAAAAAACTTCCCTCTAATATCTAAACTAAACCTTCCTTCCTTTAGTTTTAATACATTCCTCCTTGTCCTGCCAGTGTCTATCCTTTTAAAAAGTTGATTCCCCTCCTGTTTATATGCTCCCTTCAGGTACTGGAAGGCTACGTGAGGTCCCCCCACAGCCTTCTCTTCTCCAGGCTGAACAAGCCCAGCTCCCTCAGCCTCTCTTCGTAGGGCAGGTGCTCCAGCCCTCTAATCATCTTCGTGGCCCTCCTCTGAACCCTCTCCAACAGTTCCACATCTTTCTTGTATTGGGGCCCCAGATCTGGACACAGTACTCCAGATGGGGCCTCACGAGGGCAGAGTAGAGAGGGTCAATCACCTCCCTGTCCCTGCTGGCCACCCCTCTTCTGATGGAGCCCAGGATACCATTGGCCTTGCGAGCTGCAAGAGCCACTGCTGGCTCATGTTAAGTTTCTCATCTACCAGAATCCCCAAGTCCTTCTCAGCAAGGCTACTCTCAAGAAGCTCTTCTCACAGTCTGTATCTATGTCTGGGATTCTTCCAGCCCAAGTGCAACACCTTACACTTGGCAGTGTTGAACCTCATTAGGTTCCCCCGGGCCCATCTTTCCAGCCTGTCAGGATCCCTCTGGATGGCTTCCTTTCCTTCTAGGGTGTCGACCACACCACTAAGCTTGGTGTCATCCTCAATGACAGTGAAAAATTGACATCACTTTGTAAATAAACTAAACACAGGAGATCAATCCATTGCTTCAATAAATGCCAAGGTGTGCCTTGTGATCCTGAAGGATCCCATAAAAGTGTTACTGAAGATGCACCATAGATTGCAAGGAGGAAGTACAGGTACACAGAATTATTAAAAAACCAGAAATAAAATACACTTACTACACTGTGAATTCGGGTGTTTGTATATGGTGCAGTGAACTCCAGATCCAAAGCAAACTCCAGATCTATGCAAATCGGAAACTGTTGAAGATAAAATATTCAAGAAGATGGATTGAAGATGCTCTGGGCAATGAGGGACCCAGCTGATGTTTGTGGCCCTCCACATTGCTGCCTTACTGGTCCCATTTCCCCCTGTTAAACCTTGTCCTGTCATAACTATATTGGCATCTCTGCATCCCAGTTCAAAGCCAGAATTACAAATATGTAATTACAGAATTGCACTTTCATAAACCAGCAAGCAAAATTATTGAGATATACTTAATTCACATCTAGACAACAGTTATACTTAAAGCTGTATTTCTAATGCATTCAATTGAAACTTTCTTTGGTCAAGAATACTCTTTTTTTTTTAAATTTCCACGTGAAAATTTTGCACGGCAATATTGTAGCATGTCACAACCATCCATTCCTGAGGCACCTAAAAGAAAATAATTTTTTTTCTGGTGATCAGTCCTTAAGATTTGGATCTGTATCTGACTGCAGTGTTATTGCATTTGTGCACTTTTTTACATATCTTGTTAGATTTGGTCCTTGGTATGTAACCTCAGGCAAGTATCTGAGCATCTCTGTGAATCAGGATTTTGATGTAAAATGAGATTAAGAGTGATTTTCCATCTCTCAAGAGGCTTGCAAGAATAAGCACTCCACATATAAAAAAGCTAAGTAGCATTAATATCAGTTAAAATGGTTAAAATTAAACATTGACACAAGAGAAAATGAAGGTAAAACTTCCCTTCTGTACCTATCTAATGCTGTTTTACTGAATATAGAATATATTATTGGAATTAAATTAAATAACATCAGAAAGTCGTGAAAGGAACTGCACCATGAATTAGGATTATAAATTCTCCAGTGATATTTTTAGTTTTTCCCCTGTGACCACAAAATACTTATGATAGCTAGTTAAACCACATCTCACATTTCTCTGCTGCTGTCACAAAGCTAAAAATTATTATAAATTCTTCAGTTCCAGTTCAGATGAGGTTAAAAGAGAACTGAATTAGGTAAAGAAGTATTTTTTGGGGGGAAACAAATAATAGAAGGCAAACCATGTCGATAAAAAATGTCCAGGTACTCTATTTGGCTGTACAAATGACTTCCAACACACAGTTGTCGATTACTTTGTATATATCAATCTTGACAAAACATGGTACACCTTAACATTTTATTTCTTAAGTCCTATCTGTATTTTGAATTTTAATTGTTGCTGCACTAGCTATCATTTCTTCATGTATTTGAGTTAAGGTATTAATATTTCAAATCATGAAATGACAGGACTCTGTTTCTGTCTTTTATAATTGGTTCACTGTTATTTCCAAACAGTGCCTTTTATATGAAGCACTGCTTCATACAAACTGACAACATGATCACTGTGATGCTGCAATATTAACTTATATTTTGGCAGGATGACATTTCTTGTAACATCCATACATTGTATTTATTTTGATTTTATTCCTAATCTGAGAAAAGTGCAGTACTGTTCTCTTACCCAAGGAACAAATAAGGCATTTTATGCGAAGTATTTTTCCTAAAGATGTCGTTTAAGAAATAGTACACTAAAATTGCTCATTAACTCAAAACATAAGCATTGGGTTTAGGAAGATAATTTATAAAATGGCTAGAATTTGCCTTTAAAAAAATAGCTGTTACAATAATTAGCATAATAGCATTATTTAAATGCAAACAAAGTAAAACTTGCTGCTAACTATAATTATAGACAACATTGGTTTCTTTAGCTAAAGCTCACTAGAGGTAAGGTGATCATGCAGCTCAATATTGATGCTATTTTCTTTGCTGCGGTTGAATAGGTTTCTTAGCTGGTACTTGTACCAGATTTTCCTATGCTGTTAATTCTGACAATCATATTTGGAAGCCTGATTGCCCTTGATTGTAGGTACATTAAAAACTCCACAGCATAATTGTGACTATCGCAGTCTACCTTGCCAAAATCAATGCAGATAGCCTCTTTGAGTCCTTCTGTTGAGTATCCTCTGAGTCTTAAAAGAGGACTATAAAGTAAGGCAAAAAACCCATAGATTTCAGCTTTTCAGATAAATTGCCTTTGCCTTAAATGAAGAGTTTATTATAAAAGTTTCAGCTGGACTTTGCACATAGCTACATAGGATATTGATTTTATATTGTCTTGAGGGTCTTAGCAGAAGTCACAAAGATAAACGTGACTCCATCATAATTTTTTAGGCTAACAGGCTACAATCCTGACAGCACACAACTTCCATTAGTGCTACCCAAGCCAGCACAATCTTGGAAATCAGACTAGTCTGTAGGATGAATAGATGGGACTATAAAGCAGCCTCCCCTCCCCCCACACCTTTTAGTTTACAATTAGGATTATGACATTCACAATTAACTATGAAGCTCTCTTTAAATACTTGGGCTAACTGAAAAAGATGGAGCATAACACCAAGTCCTTACCAACTTTGGGTCACTAAGTGAGAAAACTCTCCACTTTCCTCTGATGCTTTGACCATTCATGGGTAGACACAGGTTTAAATGGCAATGATGAACTCCAAGACTCTCTCAGTATTTGCTATTAGCTCTTTTGTAAATCTTATATGACTCCACCATGATTATTTCCCCTTGCTTTAAACAAGTAGAGATATAAGTTGCTGAGACAGTATATAACTTAAAAGAAATCAGTCCAAAACACAGCCAATGCTTGGTTCGTCCAAACAGCGTGTGGCTTGTCTGTTATCTGCTGAAACAGAAAGTGAGGTCCCCCTTGTGCTGCAGCTTGCTTCAAGCCACCTACAGCTGCAGATTCCCTAAAAAGAGATGTAAACGCTCTAGTCCCACCGAGTGCATGCTCTCTAATAGCAGGTGCTGACAAAAGAGGCGCCACTTAAACACTGCAGTGGATTACACCACCCATCTCTTCATGAACAACTGTTGGAAAATATGCTTCAGACCCTAATAATTGTTCATTAAGCTGTCAGCTACTCCTCCAATGTAGCTATCAATTTTGTCTCTCTGCAGAAGAATTGAGAAGCTTAAAAAGGAGACAATGTTATAGGTAGCAACAACAGGAAAAAGCGAAGCTATATTAATGCTGAGCAAATAATTCACAACAAATTATTTACCTAATAATTCACAACAAATTATTTACCTAACCTGCTTAACCTCAGATTCTGTTTGTGCAGTATCTGTAAGCAAACAAAAGGGTTTTTTCCTCAATCAACATTTGTTGCTCAAAATTAATGAACCACATTTTTGGCTACATTTTGTTTAACTGCAGATCAAACACAGAAAGTCTTCTGCAATTATTCTCTGTTTAATAACCTCTATTTGGTCAGTGTTAGCTAGTCATCACTTATTAAATAAATCACATGTCCCTGTCTGTTTCCCTATTACACACAACCATATTTGGTGCAAATATTTGCATGTGGAAATTTAAAATTTGTTTTTTAATTACATTTGTGTCAGTGTTTTCTCATTAGCAAGAGATCTAATGGAAAATCGATGCAGAAGAGTTTCAAGCATGGCTGGAGCAAATCACATTTAAAATGTGGAGGAAAACTTGTGGAGCAAAGCTAGCTATTTCCACCTTCTATGTTAGCCTGGCTAATTTTTTAAAAATTTAATAACATTTAACAACCACCTTTAATTTGATGCACATTGTATTTTATACTCACAGCAGTAAGTGCCAGTCCATACTACATTTATGAGCCTTAATGAAGAAAACACAAATAATGAATTTCATGTAGCCTTCTATAGAGTGTACCAAAGAAGTTAAGAAATCTAAGCATGATGGGAAAAACTTACGAGACAAGATTGCCTGTCTAAAGAACATGGTACAGTTCATTCATGCTATGAGAACCCTTCTTGTCTTGGGGTGCAATGCATTGCATGTATTCCAAACCCCTGAAACCAGTATGCTAGCACAAGTGGACATCAGTCTGAAAGCAAAAATTGGATATGATAAGAGAGAGTTCTTCCAGTAGTGAAGAGCAGAAACCAGGAAGATGTTAATAGAAATTAAAAGGGATGTGAAATCAAGAAACAATGTGGCAACAATAGAAAAGTTTGCAAGACAGACAGATGGCAGAATGCCACAAGGCCTTATAAAGGTAAGTGCTGGCAGGCAGATGACCTGGTGAGGTGCCCATGCAGAAACACAGCCTGATCTGCTGGAACAAGGAGAGAGTCAAAAGCAGGAGAATTGTGACACCACATTGCTTTCTAATTCTGGTTGCATTGCAAGATACCTGATTTCACACACAAAAAATGTATGCTCAAAATTATTGCCATCCTGTTAGGGGACTCATCTACTGCATAGAGTACATTATTTATTAGGAATGATTTGTTTCTCTTTAGTAATTATTAAAAACCCAACATTTGCTACCAGAGGCTATACATTTGTCATATTTATATTTATTCATTCTTTACAGGGAAAATGTAATATCTTCAATAGCATTTTAATCTTTGTCAGCAATGGCTATCAAATTATGACATTTCCAAAGTACCTAAAAAAGACAAGTCAAATCAAAGGTTTTACTTGTGTCATCCTCAAAAACAACCCCAACCTCAAACAAACCAAACAACCAAACAAACCAAAAAACCACAGTTAAAATAGATCATAGGTTAGTATTTTGTGGAATACCAAAAGCAAAGTGTGTATAAATCTGTCTTACATGACAGAATTTTCCTAGAAATCAGATTGTGGCATGAAGATGCCTGTGTGAAGAGGAGTAACTTGTTTTTTGCAGTACTGCACCCAGATCTGAGCTATCCCACTTGAAAGGTTTGTAAAATACATTACCTAAAGATTCTCAAAGGTTTGGAGATGCTTGAGGTGCTGAAGCCCAGTGTATGCAAAGACTTCTATGGAAAAAATCATTCTGGGTGACATGGAGTGACCTCATCTCACACAGACACTGCATTTTTCATTCTGCTGAGAACTGATGATCAAGCCAAGCTAAATGAAATAGTTGAAATATTAGCAGAGCTGAATATCATACCAGCTGAAGCTGGTCTGCTCTAAACAAAAGCAAGTCATGCAACCACAAGCATTTATTCTATAGGTTCAGCCAAGCCACAGATGATTTTTCACATACGATTCTATGAAATACCCTTTTTTATTTCTTAGAACTTCATTGCACTTGACACATTCTAGCTGATTGTCTTGCACAGAACATAAATTGACCTTTCCACAACATGAGAAGAAAACACTAGGAAAATAAAAGCACATGGAAACATGGTGTAATTCACCCAACAAAGCATCTGGAGTAGCTGAAAGATTTATATGGTTCTGAAGAACAGGTATAACATAGACAAGGTGGATGCTGTCATCAATTCCTTTCACTGAAGTGCTGCTGTCTATTCTTTGCACTCTCTCATATCTCCCAGTCTGGGTTTATGCAATGATTACTCAGCATTACAACTCAACCTGCCTGATGGTTAGGAGGAACATGCATGCTGTGTGAGTGCTATGAAACTTAGATTTACAGAGCTTGGTGAGTCAGCTGGCCCTCAGCTGGAGTCGCTGTTGGTTTAACATTATTTAGATGTATGCTTAGCAGCTTCTTCTAATGTTTCTCATAATGTATGTTTTAGCAGTTTCTCATCTGTTTCTCATAATGTGAACTAATGTGTCTGACTAAACTAATAAGGGAATGTGGAGGATGCTGAACACAATCTGCCAACCCTCATTCTCCTCCCACACATCACCATCCTTTCATTCAGCTTCCTTTTAAGTGGGGAAAAAAAAAAGAGAGTTATGAGAATATTAAAAAAGCAGTTAAGGAAACAATCAAAGAAATTAAAACATTAGAATGAATGACTGTGGTCCTTGCATATGTCTGATACCTGGTTATACATTTACTCAGACTCACCATCTTATGAAATTGCTACATTTAGTGACATCCATCCAAGTACATCTTCCATTTACACTTTGTCTTCTCTGTCTCATAAACTGAAATCAGATGCCTGTGCCCTGTAGGGAGCACAGCTGGCACGAGGAGACTCTGCATGGCTAGAGAGATTTCCTTAAACAGCTCTAATCACACAAGTGGTCTGCAGATTGCAAATCCTTTGGTTCGTGTCATTTCTCCCCTGTCTGCCTGTCAAACACCATGCACATCTACTTTCCCACATCAGTAAGCCACTGTGGGGAAAGAAAAGACTAAAAGCTGGATTATGATACCTTTCTTTTGATTCCATATTTTCTACTCAGATGTGTATCAGTGGTGGAGACTTGGAAATAGAACTTCACCTTTTTTCTTAAAAAAGACATGGCCTAAAAGCAATTTTTACACAGAATGCTTGAGCATTCTGGTTTCACTTGCCTGGTGGTCAAATGGTACGTGATGGGGGGGTGTTCAGTTATGCAGTTTTACTCAGTCTTCAGAGACCTCATCCATTGGCTGACCAACAGCAGGAGACTGCCAAACCACCAGATGGGCTGAGCAGATTGCCTAAATCCAAACGTGATTGAACATGGTGAGTTTGAAACAATTGCATGCTTTGTAGAGTTCACATTCTTCTTAAGACTAAAAAAAATCAGAAAGTTAATATGAGAGAAAAGGAAAAATGACACTGAAATAATTTGCAATGAGATAAAATAAAATTTGGATGCTTTAGGGAGCAAAAGAGCAAAGAAAGGAAAGAAGAAAACTTCTACCAGGAATAAATATAGCGATACCTGCACTCAGATCAGCTAAAAACTTTGGTGGATAATCCATACCTAATATATAATAGAAACATCCCTTCAGCTAGGAAAAAAAAATAAATAAAAAGAAGTCTCAGTGTTTTCCTTTTAGAAATTGAATCACCCTTGGGTTACAATTAAAAGTGAAAAAAAATTAGTGAACCTGCACCACACAGAATCTTGCCTCAAGCAGCAGCATGAGCTGCTGACAAAACCGTCTGTTTACACAGAGTTCTTCCAGGAGGAATACCACTAGTCTACAGAAAGGCTTCCAGTGGCTTCAGAGGACTTTGGATCAAGACCTTCCAAAATTTCCAGAAAGGCCAAGTGCCTTTCTTACATAAGCACTATCAAATGGTCAAGTGTACACACACCTAACCCTGTTAGTGACAACTAGCAGCTTATTTAGGTGGATTAAGACTCAGTTAATGTCAAAAGATAGAGTGAGAGAGGTTTGTCCAGAGTTTGCTGGCCCATGGCCTCAGCCAGCAATGACATGAATGCATCTCCAATGATATAATGTCTGTACCAGTCTAGTTTAAGATTACCTCTGACATAGTCAAAAGCTGCAGTCACCTCTATGGTCAAGGAAAAGTCCCAGAGGACCCAGAAACCAGGTGTCTGATTAGGCAGAGGGGTGATTATGCATGGAGTTTTCTGACTCTCAAAAAAGAGCTTTAGGACATTCTATACTCACATTTGATGTTCACAGTTGGGTAAGTAAGACTATGAAGTTTTCTTAAATTTATTAGTAAGCATAAAATTTCCATCAATTCCTTTTTATGAGTATTTCTTGGTCTCTACATTGTTTTTCATCAGATATAAGCTTTATTGCTCTGGATCTGTTGATTAATTTTGATCAGATTCGCAGGACATATGGTTTGTTTCCTGGTGGGTTTATAGTAGCTGTTTGGATAGTTAAAATTAGTTATTCATACAGTGTCCTAAATATTTCCTTTGCTCTAAACAGAGTAAGAGTAGAAATTCAATGCAAGAGGCTGAGTTTGCAGTAAATTCAGCTGGAAACAAAAGTACCTCAAATCTCATCAGAAGGCATACTCTTTCCAGCTCGGTTTTGCAGACTTGAGGATTGAGAAAGCTTAGGATAAGCTCATCTGAATCAAACCAGAACTCTGAACCGTTTGAAGACTGCCCATCACTAATTCAGGACAGATTTGTTTTTCAGTGACCACAACTTCCAACAATGCCAACAGCTGTTTAACCAGGCAAAGGCAGTGATATAAACTAGTATTGACTTTTATTATTTTTTCACCTGTCAGAAGAGGTGTCAGGGATATGGTTGCAAGCATCCATATTACAGGCACATCTTCCTTGTAGCAGTGTGATTATAGTGCAGTAGAGTTTTAGAGTGTTACCTCTATTTCTGTCACCTTTTCTACATTTTGTATCAAAATTTCCACAGAGGTTCTAAGGACAGTTTGGTAGGGAAGAGGCCTAATTCCAGTATCTAGCTAAAATTGTGCAAAAAAATCCTGAACTACAATTTAATATGTGATTTTGACAGGTTTAAAACCCAGTGAAAAACAACATTCCCTCCCTAAAGAAAAGAATTAACATTCAAGATGGTTGCAATCTAAGGCACCAGCAACTGGAATGTGAGTCACAGTCAACCCTGCCATCATCATGGCCAAACGCAAATACATTTGAAGTTTCCGAAGCCTGAAAGATGATGCATAAACCTAAATTCTGTTCTATTTCTGTATCATTAGTATTATCACTAAGAAGAGTTTTTGAAATGACTTGCTGAGGAAGTGGCATGCATTTACAGTAAGATTAAAAATTGTCTTCTAACAGATACAATAAAATGCAGAGTAAGAATCTGGTAATACAAATAAAAAGATGGGTCTCATCTTTTTTGTTGAAGCCATCATGTCCGAAATATCTCTAAAGACTAACAGACTTAATAGCATCCATCATGAACATAAATTATAAAAACGAGATCAAAATAACAACAGTAGTAGAAAAAGCAGGGGTTTTCTTCCTGCATTGGTTAACCCCTACCATTAAGGCAAAGTTGCCTTAATTTCCGGAGCACAAGAAATACACAGCCAATGATGTATGCTGGCAAAGGTGAGTAGTATGTTTTTGAATAAGCATGCTACAGCCTTCATAGTTGGTATCATACAAGATTGTATTCCTTCAGAGATGTCCTTAACTCGGTGCTTGTGTGACAAACCTGGAGCTCACAAATGTTGTTTGGTCTTGGAGACAAGAAAAGTACAGGAAGTCAAAACATCTATTCCTTGGAATCTGTGTGCTGGAAAAGATGTCTCCCTGGACTACATAGAGCCAATGACCAAAATATTTTGGGGTAAGATAAGAAAGGGCACTAAGCTTTGTGTTGGGTTTTTTTCATTTTGAAAGGTTTTGGGTTTTTTCACTTTTAAGGGTTTTGCTTTTTTTGCTGCAAAAGCACTGAAAGTTTTCCCTTGGGAAAGGTAAGAATGAGTTCCTCACTTTATATAGCATAGATTTTGTATGTAATTAGTCATCTGATGTTACTCTGTAGTGGTAGTAAAATACTGTGGTCCCACGAAGTGTATTGTAGCAATATTGAACCAAACTTCTACCTTGCTAAAGGAAACATTTTGACTTTCAAAACCAGAATTTATATTTTCAGAATAACCTTCTACTGAGACATTTTAAATTTCCACAGTCCCTCAAAATTTGAATTAAAATCCATTTCCGAAACTATGACCTGGTGAATGGAAATTTTTCTCTTTTTTTCTGTGAAAGGGAAAATCCTTAATCACCACAAGCCACCAAGCAGCTGCTGTTGCTCTGCTTAGTTTATCTTAGTTCAACAGCTCAAAAAAACCGTCTGCAGTCCCACTTCTTTCTTACACCAACGTAAGCTGTGAAAGACCGTCACAATGATGAATTTTCTGACCTGATACTTATCCTGCCTCTGCCACTAGCCTGCATGTGGTACCCCAGCACTTCAGCTTGCTCTTAAAAGGGCTGTAGTTCAACAAGAAGTCTGTCAAGGAATGTAGTAGCTGAAAATTTGGTGCATATTTTGCATTAGCTACCCTTGTAGGCAAACAGATCTTGTGTGTGCAATTACATTGGCAGTCTTGCGTAATACAGTTTTCCTTGTAATTGTCAGGTTATTAGTGCAGTGTTTTAAATTTGCTTTCTCCCAATTATTTGCACGTTTCTTAATTGGAAGTCATTAGCATATGTAAATACTCCATTTCCATGGCATTTTGCAGCATGAGCTCATTGTGTTGAATTAATTTGTTAATTAAATAACCCTAAATGCTAAAAGAAAATCAGTGCATACATACAGTGTATGAATACATATCTAAATATACAGGAAAATTATATAGAATATCTTTTACGCATTGTTTAAAATGAGTTAAATGAGGCCTGTCTACCTTCAATGGTTTCTAAATATATTCACTTTATTACATAATTGATTATAGGAATCCTGTTCAGGCATAAAAAGAATAGTATCTAAATTGCTTGCTTTTCAACAGAATTAAATTACTTTCATATCAGAATGTATATTATTATTTGGCAGCCAAAGATGATACTTAACAATACAACATTTGCCAAAGGTTAGCAGTTGCCACAGATGCCTCCCATTCCGAATTGGGTGGAAAGCTACTGTAAAAATATTAATATTTAATGTAAATCAGACTTTCTAAAGGAAACCACAACAGAAGGTTTTAGCCAGTGCTTCTTAGAGCAGATAGGTTAGTTTCATATCCTTTTAAAAGGATGTGTGATTCACTTTGACAATTCAAAGTTAAGAAAAAGCAGCTATAATAGCCAGGTGGTTTAGTTAGATTTGTTGCTCATCGTTAGCACCACGTGCAGCAGACCTTCTGCTTACAGGGCACTTTATGTGGACACGCTGTTGATTCGTGCTGCGGGGAAGTTAGGAGTCATGACAGCTCTGCTGGTGCATGAACTTGGCACAGGACAATGGGATGCAGCATTCAACTGATCTGCAGAATGGGCATGAGAATATCAGCAGAGATGCTTGAGAAATTCATTGGTTGATCGTTGCACAAGGAAGTGCTTTAAGATGTATAGTTGAAGAGTGTTCTGTAAATGCAAAGGGTTACGACTGTTCCCAGCAAAGCATGGCTCCCGAACATCCGTACACATAAATACTGAGAGATCTACTCTACTCAGAGCAGATCAAGAGGAATGTGATAGCATCCTTATTTGAGATTCAACAAAAAGAAAAGGGAATTCACTCTGTTTCCCTGTTTATCAATTTGCTAATGTGAAAAATACTGCTTTCTGAGGGGGCTTGTCTCTAATCCTACCATCGGAGATTGCCTAGCTGTTAACAATATTAGTGATCTAGAGGTAGTGCCTCTGTAGTTTGTATACTTTGATGAAAGTTAACTGCCCTTGGCTGACTTTTTCATCCATCTAAATTTGTAGATACAATAGAAACTGACTGCATCATCTTTTTCTTGTAAAGCAGTGGCAGTATGATTGCATTTACAGCTCGTCCAGCTCTCCACATACATTTTGAGGAGAGTAAGATGGATCCCATCACGTATATCTCTAACCTACTGGGGAATGTTACCCACTAGTTTAATACATGAATTTTTTTAATGATATGCTTGCTGTAGGAAGTATTCCAAGTTATGAGGAACTGACCAAAACCCCCATTCCCCCATTCCCTGCCCACCCCTGTGCCACAATGCCGGGGGAAGAAGGGAGTGAAATCATGACTAAAGTTAATTCTGTTAAGAAAGGAGGGGTGGAGGGAGGTGATGGCAGCCCAGAAAGACAACCATATCCTGGGCTGTATCAAGAAACAGTGTGACCAGCCAGTCAAGGAAGGTGACCCTTCCCATCCAATATTGTGAGACCACACCTGGAGTTTTCAGCTGTGGGGTCCCTAACATAAGAAGGACACAAACCTGTTGGATCCAGAGGAGGGCCACAAAGATTATCAGAGGTCTGGAGCACTGCTCTGATGAGGACAAGCTGAGAGAATTGGGCTGGTTAAGCCTGGAGAAGGGAAATCTCAGGGGCGACCTTACTGAAGCCTTCCAGTACCTGTAAAGAAAGCTGGAGAGGGACTGTTTTGCAAGGGCATGTAGTGACAAGGCAGGGGGTAATGTGCTTAAACTAGAAGAGCGTAGATTTAGATTAGATATAAGGAAAAAAATCTTCACTAGGTGAGGGTGGTGAGACACTGGAACAGGTTGTCCAAAGAAGTTGTGGGTGTCCCATCTCTGGAGGTGTTCAAAGTTAGGCTAGATGGGGTTTGGGTGTAGTGAGATCTAGTGAGGAGTGTCCCTGCCCTTAGCAGTGGGATTAGAACTAGATGATATTTGAGGTCACCTCCAGCCTAAACCGTTCTGTGATTCTATGATAGCATCTATTCCTGCACAAGTTGAGTACCTTCACTGCTCCCTTCTCACCTGTTTTTAAAATGTTCCAAAGTAAAGGCATATGCTTTCTTATCTCAGCTTTCAGAATTATCCTCATTTGCACTTTTCAATTTTATATTGAAATTTTTTTTAAAAGGTTGACATCCTGTAAATCTTTAAAAGCATTTAAGTAATTTGTATTGATTGATGAGCAATTAATTTTTATTTTCTTTCATTTTTTGAAATATATTAATAACATGATACAGTTTAAACTCATGGGTATAGTATTGCATATGTAGAAATAATGTTTTAAAATTAGAAGACCAATATAGCTTCTCATTATCATCTAGATAAGGCACAAAACAGTAATCATATTATGACTTTCTAAGAAAGACAAAGGTTAATTTTTAATTGTTATAAGCATCAGTTTTATTTAAACAATTAACTTCAAAATCCTTATAACTACTTCCTAAGGGGAGTTTTCTTTTCATTCCTGGACATAGTTTCATTTTGAACATGATTTTTCTTGCATCTGCTAGCCATCTTTCCCTTGATCATTGCGAAAGTGTGACCTTGATCAAAATGTGGAGATTGGGCAATTGTTCCAGGAATGTGTAGTTTGAACAGTTAATATTATATTTGTCTCTGTAAGAAATCCCACATCTTTCACACAAGTGAGGTTGCATAAGCCAAGAAATACATATCCCTCTACTTTCACTTTTATGATTTTGGAAACCATTAAATAGCAAAAAAAGAAAAAAAAAGAAATTTGAAATGCAGCCAAGTAGTCAAGAAAAGAGGACTCTGTGTCTTTAAGCTGCGGAGAAAAATAAAACCCAATCATTCCAAATGTATTGCTTTAGTCATCTGGTTTCATTCTATTAATGACCTTTAACATCTGCAAAAATATTGTGAGAAGCTAATTTTGTTTGTACTGAGGTGGTGCAGAACAGTTTCTGGCTGTCAGTCTAGGATGTGCTATAAAATAAAATTGTCTTTCTGGGAGTCTGACAAAAACCTACTGTACAGATTCAGTTTATTTACAACAGCATGAAATGAAAAGAAAACAGAATTTTACAACACGCCAACATTCAAAAAATGAACAGTACTTACACATTTATATGTATTTTAGCAATAAGTTTTCAAGATAGCCACTGAGATTAAGGGATATACTTTGTATTTTGTGGTATTCCACAAAAATTTTAACCAGTGCAAAATATTTCTCTGCAAATGTTCTTCTCCAGAATTGTAATAACCCATTACCCTGATTTTAAACAGAGCCCTCCTTAAAAAACAGAGACTCAGCTCAGGCACAATAGGCCTTTAATTAAACAGAAAACCTTGCAGAGAAAAAAAAAAAGTCTGTCTCCTGTCTTTGTATCACAGTCATAAAAAAAAAATGCAGCCTGATCGAGGGGGAGTGGCACAAAGCTATTCCAGCACAAGGAGGGCATTTACCACCCCTACATCATTCCAGTCCAGATAAGATTCAAGGACAAGGCTGAGGAGGGGTAGAAGAAAAATCAAAAATATCTTCATATCATACTCCGCTCAAAGAGGGCAAATTGGAGTAGGTACCACTGGAGATGAGGGCTGTAGCTTTGTTGGTGCCTACACCCATGTAAACAAGCTGCACTACCGAATCTGTGGTGCTGCCTTGTACCTCCATGTAGTGAAGGCTGGGGGCTCCCAGCCAGGCGCAGCACCTGGCCCCTTGGGGTCTGCTGAAAGAGAAGTGTGAAACTTTGTTGAGTGCAGAAAACCAGAAAACCACATTTTTGCTGGCCTGGAAGCGAAGTGTAAACTCTCCCCAGAGGGAAACTGCTTCCATCCATTGGAAGAAAAAACAAACTTGGACCAGTGACTTTGAGTGTTGTATCTCATAGCAGTCGCTAGGTCTACCCTATATCAAAAATTTTATCTGAGCTAATATGACAAAAACCACTGCTCCTATTTGTAGGAAAAGTTCATTAAGAAAGACACTGAGATGAGTACAGAAATCTTTTTTGTCGCAGTTTAAATGTGACCATAAAATTACATCTCTGTTCTGTAGTTGACTACAGTCTAAGGACATCTAAGAACAGTATGTACTCCCTTTCTCACTAGACTGACCCAGTTCTAGTCATATTTCCTTAAGTTATCCAGAACCAAATAACAAATATTGTTCTGTATTCAGAGATTGACCAGAATATTAAATACTAATAAAGGCAAACAGACATAGTGAATTACATTGCTTGGTGAACTGTGGTGACTTAAAATGTGGTGCAATGAAAACCACCGCTATACAAGGTTTGTTTATCAGTTTAATTATATTCATAATCTGAATTCCATGTGAAATATGAAGGTAAGACCAAGTCATGTGTTTCTCAATGCATAATGTAAGGGCTCGTGCCTAGGATTGTGGACATGCTTCCTCTGCACATGACCTATGTGTTTTCTAGGGAAGAAACCAGTGAGCATGAGCATCTTAATAGAGATAAAGGACTAGTGAGAACTAATGGCTGAAATTTCCTTACAAAGAAATTAATACTGGAAATTCTGTCAAAATATGCTGTAGATAGATGCCAGGAACAAGAAAAATGGCAGCTTCTCCTTTTTTATGTCATTTGTTCATTATCTCAGAACTCTGATAATGTTATTTTTGAAATATTCTTTTAAATAACTCCACCACAAACATTTATATATGGATTACCTATTTATGATTGTATTCTGCAACTTCCTGTGGCCTCTATATGATACTATTCTTTGGGGGAGGAGTAAGTACTGTGTCTTACTTACTTTGTAAAGCATAAAGGGCAGCTTCTATGCAATCCTACTTGAGGCATCTTGGTTTTGACCTTCCTAGATCAAAATGTCACTACTCTTTGGTGTAGCAAAATACTTTGACACGTTAACACTTTGAATAAAATGGAAGATAAGCCCCCTGTCTACTAATTAGAGAAGCAGATGCTTTCAATATCCTTGTGTTAGCCTGGCATCATTTTTCTAGGATATTGAAAATAGCGGCTCCTCTAATTAGTACACAGAGCTGATTATGTAAATTGCATGCATCCCATCTTGTTCAAAACAAGTTGTATGGACACATATAATCAACAACTTCGGGGAAAATCATGCTGATCCAAAAGAATAGATGTCTAGCACATAGAATCTAACATACACTTTTGCTATCCAAAACAACAAAAGCAGAGTACACTGTATTACATAAAAATGCTTACAAAAATAATCAGAAGTTAAAGATGGAAACACGAAGTTAAAAAACCAGAAATGTTCCTGATGCAGACCAAGGACTATAGTGAAATGATGTATGGTAAATAAAGTGCTTAAGATTGGAAATTTATGAACCAAAATTGTTATATCAGAAATAAGCATAACTAGTGGGCAAAATAAAGAGAGAGTAGCATCTTCTATTCATTGCAATTGTGGGCAGCTCTTGATTTGTCAATAATGGCTAAGGTGAAGTAGAAGTAAAGTCTAGCATCCTTCTCAAAGATGCTAAACTCTACTATGACATTATCAGGCCTCTCTCATACTCTTTTATACAGTAAGTCTGTCTGTACTGAGCTACAGAGAACAATTCAAATAGCATCAATACGTTTCTTGGTATCTTCAGTCCTGAAGAATCTCTACAACTTGGAGCTGGGTTCTGAATTTTTCTTTTGGCTACTCTTTATCATAGGTCATAGGTCTTACTTAGCCAGTTATTACATGTTGGCAGCATAGACAAATCTATGGAAAAAAAAAAAAAGACACAGCAATAATGAGGTCTTTAAATAGCTTTACACTGTTACAGATTTTGCCAGGTATAAGATCAGTTAGCAAGAAACTATTCTGTTCCAATTGTATTTTCTGGAGATAAGACTGAAATGTTAGACAGTGAACCAGAAGTTTTTCTTTGCATTGTTGGTTATTCTTTTCTACCCATTTTGCATTTGTTGTTCTCACTTTGCCTTCAGGTCTCTATCAATAAAATAGACCAACCTCAAATGTTTTGTTTGTTTTCTGGTTTTTTCTATAAACCATCTGAAATGCTGTCAATCAAAAGATTTTCCTTCAAAAATTTTCTGTTGTTGATGGGAATGGGAGTAAGAAATGTTATTAAAATAAAAGACTGAATTACTACGCTATAACAAATATTTCATCTCTTGTTCCTTCTTTCATGTAACATTTAACTTTGCCTAAAATATTTGTAATGGTAATTGTATGTCATGGGACTAAACAGGTCAAGTCCTCTGTAATTAAAATTTGAACCTTATTTGATTATTTAGTTGGTCCTATTAACATCTTGAAGCCTATTTATTCCATCAAAATCAGTACAACAAAACTTTGCAAATACAAAACAGAAATCTCATCTGCTGTCTGTATGTTTCAAAGCTTGATATTTACTCTTTCCTTCTTGCTTTAGCACAGTAGATGTTGTTCTGTTTATGAAACGTTTATAGCTGCCAAATTTAATTTTATTGGGAGGGGGGATTGTTTTCTAGTTCATAGATCATTGAATCACAGTATGGCATGGGTTGGAAGGGACCCCAAGGATCATAGAGCTCCAACACCCCTGCCACAGACAGGGCCAACAACCTCAGGCCTGGATCTACACAAGGTTGCCCAGGGCCCCATCCAACCTGGCCTTGAACACCTCCAGGGACGGGGCATCCACCACCTCTCTGGGCAGCCTGTTCCAGCACCTCACCACTCTCTCTGTAAAAAAATTCCCCCTATTATCTAATCTAAACCTTCCTTCCTTTAGTTTTAATCCATTCCCCCTTGTCCTACCAGTGTCTATCCTTTTAAAAAGTTGAATCCCCTCCTGCTTATAAGCTCCCTTCAGGTACTGGAAGGCTGCAATGAGATCCCCCCGCAGCCTTCTCTTCTCCAGGCTGAACAAGCCCAGCTCCCTCAGCCTCTCTTCGTAGGGCAGGTGCTCCAGCCCTCTAATCATCTTCGTGGCCTCCTCTGAACCCTCTCCAACAGTTCCACATCTTTCTTGTATTGTTGAAAAGCATGCTTTTTATTTTATAGCATTCTAGTCCAGTATTGTCTCTTGAATCACATTATGTTATCTGAGCAATTAGGAAGAAAATGTTCTATAGTTTCTGCCAGTCTGCCAAATCCGTACTTGCTTTGCACATGTTCTCAGTGGTTATCTCCAGTAGTTTCCTTTTTGAAGATTCCTTCACAGACTTCTTGACAGAGCTCCCAGGACTTCAAAAAACATGTTAATGAGTCAGTGTGTAGGCTGAGGAAGACAGTACTTCATGTAACCTTGCTGGTGGTTTTGGCAGCTCAGATCCATCCAGTTTCAGACAATCATACTGAAACACTATATGATGGGAGAAAACTGGCTGCAAAAGATAACCCAGAGGCAAAGGTTGGTGAGGTTTTCTTTTTAGTCATTTCCTTTGCTTTTGAAGCAAGACACCTACAGTAGGCTGCTTAATACACAGGTACTGGTTGCATGCCTATCAAAAAGTAAAGCTGGTGATTACACTGAACTTTCTCACTTCTGTAAGTGCTAAGTGAAGATCATTGTTTACAGAAATTATGCATCACCTGCTTTTGTAATATTAGATATTAGGACAAAGATAAACATATAAAAATGGATGAGTGAAGTCATTCTAAATATAAAACCCAAAAAACAGATGGGATCAAATATCACATCTTTTGAACATTCAAGGAAGAAAAATTTTTTAAATAGTTTTTCTGTCCTCAAAGTAGTGATCTACACCCATGCTCATAGTCATTATTCGTGGCATCTCAGTATTTTGTGTCCTAGTGTTGAATGCAATCGCATTTTTAATAAAGAGGTAGGCTGAAAGATGAAGCAGAAATCTGAACTATTACTCCTTTAGGACCTGTCATGTCATCTTTCTAGGCATATCTCCAGAGAGGCAGCGTGAAATGTATAAACATCTATTATCAATCAAAAATGCTTGCCATATGGCCCGTTATGTTCCTGTCCTTAATACTGTCACTTAGTATCAAGCCAAGATTTGTGGTTGTTCAACCAGGCTGCTCTGATGCTCTGTTGGCAGGGATGTTTTGCCGCCTTGTACCAGTCACCTCCACCAATTGCCTTTGGGAAGAAACCACAGAGGCAGCAATCATAGAGCTGCTGGCTGCCAGCCTGGCTCCATGTGTAACCCCTGCACAGGGCTTCCCTCCCTCCCGGGTCTTGGTTGTGGAGAACATACCATCCCTCTCACTCTGTCTGAGGAACCACTGTCACCATGGAACATCTCCAAATGCACTTATCCATTGTGTGGGAGACATACAGAATGTAAAAAAGAAATGCTCCAGAATATCTAAGCAATTTTTTGCCCTAGGTTTCATGTCACTTGCACTGGGGGAAAAGAAATAAATTCTCCTTTCCTTTCAGCAAAAACAGGGACGGTTCAAGGGACTGACGAGGAAAAACAGACCCATTTTTAATAAATAAATTAAATAAATAAATAAATAACCCTGAAAGCTTAGTAGCTTATTAGTCCAGTAATTACTGGTTCATGCATGGCCCTGGGTGGGCAGGGGGACTCTCCTTTTATTGCATAACCTGCTCCATTGGTGGGGTTTATACTTTCCTTGGAGTCACTGGCAGTGGGTTCCTGATGGAGAATAGGATGGAAAGCACTTGTAAACCTATCTAGGTTTTGCAAATGCTCACTAGAGCAACTCCTAACCACCCATGGCTAAACCAGTTGCCAGCTTTAAGATGAAGAAGCAATTTTGCCACAGATTCAGATGGAAGCAACCACAGGGTTGTCTTTGCTTTCCTCTGTAGTGGGTGCTCCTAGGATCCTTGGGGAGATTTTACTAACGAAAACTGTTCCAGTGTGGACATGTCCCTTATTCTCTTCTGCTTTCTTCCTGAGGCACAGTAAGAGTCCAAGTTTTAGTCTTAAAGCTGTTACAGAGTAGTTGAAAAATGGTTTGTAATTTTTCCTGTGGATCCTTTTTAACAATATATTTACCACTTACATGATACAGAATCTTCATCCAACATCTCCCAGAGTTTCTCTAAAGCTAACAGATCAAACAATCCTGATTTCTTGAGAAAGCATAAAAGTGCAATCAGCTTGGTATGACCTTTTGGGGGAGAAAAAGTAACACTTTGATGTGTAGATATGAAGTCCACATTGGCAGTAACATTTTAGATATATTAATGGTTTTATAAAGAAAGCCTTTGCTTTCAGTCTGGTACAGAAACTAACATTTTCAGGAAGATCTGGGAAGAGTTGGAGAGTTCATTCTTTTTCTTTCTGGGCAGTCACCCAACTATTCAGTCCAAAAGCAAAAATCTTGCTACACTTACAGGAAAACCTCTCAGGGAAACCTGGTGTTTAGATGTCAGTTGCAAAGGGTTTTCTACCTTCCTCCAGAGCAGCTTATATGGAGTGGAGACATTCATGGTAATGGAAAAAATTAAATGGACCGGCTCCATGTCCATGATTTTTACACTAAAAACTAGGAGTTAAATGAAATAAAATTGAAACTATTACAACGTGACACAAAGCTTGAATTTTATACCCTGTATCAACTGCCAAAGGGGAGAGAGGTGGGAAGGAGATGAAAATTTTGCCCAGCAGTCTGAGAACAGCTGATCCTGCCCACACGACCTCTGTAGCCGTTTGTAAACTTTTAAAGATGAGCTCTTTCTTCCAGTCCCACTTCCACCCTGTAGAGAAGATCACTATAAATCCACTTAGCTCAGTACAAGCCTCATACATTTTCAGTTACAATTCCTTTAAAACTCCAAAGAAGTGCATGGAGACATTTCACTTGTAGCTATGTGATCTCAGGAGACTCGCTTTGATCTTTCATCAGAATAGGGTGCTAGAGGTGGTAGGTGATGATGCAGGATGATAATTCTGCCCATCTATGCTAACAGATTGTTGTCATCATTACAAATAATCTTTCATAACTTATTTACTGTTGGAAAAGGACTAGAAATTTTTTATGGCAAATTTGCAACAAATGTTGAGATTTATCATAGAATTTATTAATCCCTTTCACTTTTAAATTGTCCAAAAGGTATGGAAAAAATAGCTGGGGCCTGTAATTAGTCAGAGCATCTGTCATGGCAGCTGGAATGGCACACAAAATGAATAAGTGAAAGCATTCTCCTCCTGAATGGAATTGGGAAAGGGAAAACAAATAAGTTTTAACTAAAAAGACATGTGAAAAGCAGGACAAGATGGGTGGGGAGATTTTTCATGTCCTATTGATAACATATACCACAGGAAGGATTTGTATGTAGATTTGCCTATCAGTATGTTTTCTAAAGGTCCAACCCAAATTGTTTATAAACCAATGGAAAAACTGCTACGGATTTCACAGATATGAGGTCCAACTCTGAGGGCCATAAACCAATCCATAAAAACATTTATATGACAAAAAAAAAGAGGAAACACTTGGGTACAGTGGCATTTGCTGGTACTTAGCTCAAAAAGAAAAGTAGAGGCTGAGCTGAGCAATACTTTGATCACTGACCAAGCCCTTATGGGGTTACTTACTGCTGTTTCTCAGGAGCTGAGCTCTCATCTGTTCAAATAGAGAGTAACATTATGATATTATCAAGTAGATTAAGATACTATTAAGATTAAGATACTATGATACTATCCTACCCAGTCTTCCTACACATATTTTTAAAGAAAGTTTCTTCTTCTATCTTTCCCACACCAAAAGAAGTCATTTATTGTAATTTTGACTTTATCAGTGTGCATTGTTTCCAACAGACAACTGAGTGTTCAACATTGTAGCATTGATAGTTTCTGACTTTTTAATTGTCTATGATGTTAATTTTAATTATAATGTTTTGCTGATTAATATTTACTATATACAAAGTCATGCTGCTTCATTAGTGAAAGAAAAAGCCATCTTATAAAAATCTATTCATTAACACACTTCCACAGAAACTTTGTTGAATTCCTTGCAGCAAACCAGTGAAAGGAGTTCCTATGGACTTGAGGTAGCTGCTCCAGCATCTGAGGATCAAAGTTTAGTCAGATGTCTGAGCACCTTGATAATTAAGCCCTTAATCATGGAGAAAATGTTTTCCTGGCACAACGCAGGATATCCAAATGAACTCCAAGGTGAGAACATCAACTTTAACGTGACAGTCTTGTATCTCCTCCAGCTATGAGTCTACACACAGCAATGTTAATCTAGTAACCCTAGAAAATTGTTCAAAGTGATCCTAAATCCACAGCACATCCAGCTTTGAAGCTGTGAAATTTGGGGGATGTAGAAAAGGTACAACCAGTTCAGAATCAATTCTCTGTGAATCAGGATCAATTCTGTACCACTGTAGGCAGATGCATCCCCAGGGGAAGGATGTGGAAAATGCACATTTGTAGTAGGAAGAAACATTTTTGAGCCTGTGTAGTTTTATTGTTTTAAATGGCAACTGTTTATTTGGTGGTTTGCAAAGTTAGAAAAATAAAACCAAACTGGGCACATGAGTCATTGGGTAAAGAGCAAGTGAAGTACTGAAATAATCACAGGGGTGTTTACATGTTTTTAAAATCCAGCTCCACACTAGCTATAGAATGCAATACATGTAAATACATGGCCCTAATTTATTAACAGCTTGTGCCTGTAAAGTGGAAGCTGCTACCATGACCAGTAGAGTTCCTGTGACCGTACCTTGAGTGGCCTTTAGCAGGACATGTGCTCAGACTCCGAGACAAACACAAGGTCTTCCCAGCACCATCTTGCTTTTATCAAGGGTATGTCACCTCTTGTTTTGGGTGATGCTCTTCTACAGTGTATGCTGGATCAAGACCAATCGTGCTGTAATTTGGATTTCTCCCTTTATTTCAGGAATGTACATTTCCCCAGTTCTCGTTCCATTGCCCAGTATGCAATTTGTATGATCTTTTCAACAGCAGAATTTTTCAAGGTAAGTATTAGATGAAGGGGGGCATCCTGTAAATTTTATTTATACCACATTTATTTCTCATGTTCTTTATTTTTTCATGTTCTGAAAATAGTCTACTGCTAAAGAAATACATAACTTGCACTTCTATTATTCTGCCTCTGAGGCTATCTCAGAATCAATATCAAATCAACACATACAACTAAATACTAAAAACAAAATACTGCTTCTCTGGAAACTCAACAATGAAAGAAAGGGTAGGCAAGTTTTCTCCTAATTTAGTTGTTAAAAAATATGCAAAAATCAATATGCAAAACATATTGATTACCTGGTTAATCTAGTTTAGGAACTTCAAAATGCTTGGTGAAAGTGTTACATAGTATAGGATCATGTAACTTGCTCTTGAAGACCAGGAATGAATTCCAGCCAACCCAACTGCTAGTTCTGTAGCTTAAAGTAGGAGTCATTTCCCTCAGATGTACAGTTAACACAAATAGACTTAAGTGTTTTGATGTTCAGGGCTACAGTTTAACCTGGATTTGAGTTTCTGGTAAATGTAATAGGCCAAGAGATTTCACATCCAGCATGCCATTTGACCTATCTTTGATGGCAGCCAAAAGTGATGGTTGCAAAAGGACCTGCATGATAGAAATTCACAGTGCTATTCAAATTTCCCGTGGACAAATATCTTCTTCACAGTTATGACAGGTGGTGTCGGTAGTCTTGACAGATGCATCAAAGATTTAATGATATGGAAGTTACACCATCGTGATGTTCTGATGTGCTAGCTAATGAGAAATCTCTGTTGGAGCTTAAAACTAAGTGAGTCTTTAACAGGCAAAGCAACAAACAGAGAGCTTGAAAGGCAGAGTGAAACATGTCTGCTCTTCTTTTTTGCTAATAAAAGCTCAGACTCCCTAGCAAACGTCTTCTAATAAAGCACTGCACTGGAGCGTCACATCTACAGAGAAAGCCCTGAAAACTGGATCTCCTTAGAGTTAATCTCCTCTCTAGAGTGATGGCATGGTAAAGTCTGGGTAGTCCTTGGGTATTTTGTACTGTGGAAGCTCAATCCAGACATTTTCAAATGCCATTTTAGATCATCCCAGTGAACTACTTTGTTAGAAATTTCCTAATGATGTGATCAAGAAAATTAACTAAAATTTGAGGATTTCCCATATGTTAACTCTTTTTTAAAAGAAAAATATATTTAAGGCACAACTTGGAAGCAAATCATTGACTCAGTAGTTTTCAAAAATTTTTTTTCTTTTAAAATTCAAAAACTAAGTGCAACATAGTGATAAAGAAATATATCATTTCAAGATAACAAGCTGTCTGTAGAATCCTGACTTTCTTTTGCGTGTTTGGCTTGTAAGTATTGTCTTGGAATAAAACCAGAAAATGTGGTTCCCAGAAACAAAGCTGAAGCACTTTATCTCATAAACAGAGAAAGATGAACCAATGACTTTTAAAATATTTGGTGTCTGTTTGTTTCATGAAGGATTTCTTAAACTTAGGAGGTGCAAAGCTATGTCTGACCACATTTAATCAAATGATTTCTCCAGAACTTAGACTTACCACCTCTTGAAAGTATGGAGCTCAGGCTTTGTTTATACAATAACAAAATATTGTTTCAGATTTTTTCCCTTTTTTTTTTTTTTTAAAAGGAGGACAAGTATATTATGGAACAAACAATATTCTCAGTGGTTGATAATGCTGCTTTCTTTGTATCTATAAAATCTTATTCTTTATAGTCCTCTGCCTAGTCCAGTGGAGCTTAATGGCATATGATAACCTTTGTGGGTTTTTTTATATATTTTTATATATACATATATATCATATATATATATCTATCACTCTTTAAGAAATCTCATGAGGTGTAAGTCCTGAAGAAGCCTAAGGAATTAACTGCATAAAAAACTACTGATGTAGGTCTGTATCCAGTAAAGTACCTCAGCTCAAAATTATGATCAGAAAAACCTCAATAAGCTGCCACCTTAACAGTGGTGCCTAATCTCTCTCTTTCATTTCAATTCTCCCAGGAAATGTGCCTTCAGTCCCATCTTATGCTCCACACCTCTGCATCAGGCATAGTCTTGTTTTACAAACATGGGATTTCTGTATGTCTCCACTCAGGAAATGTTTCAGAGGACAGATAAGCCCAAAATATGATTTCCTGATGAATTAATTACTCTTCCAGTACTTTTCAAAGCAGACAAACCACTTAACTTTCAGCATTATTTAGCATGCCTTACACCTGAATTCTCCCCTTTGAGCACACAAATGTCTACCCTGCAGGTCTGTCCAAGGTGAACTTGTGCCCTCATGCCATGGCCCGGTGTCCCAACAGATGTCCCAGTTATGGAAAGACATTTGTTTCAGTTTGTACATGCATGCTGCAAATTATGGAAGAGACCATTTCCTCTGAGTCAGATCCTGACAGGACAAACCCTGCTCAAACTACAGCAAATTTGTGGTGTAGTATGCTACAGATTCATCTCTCTCAAGAACAGGGGTCCCCTGAGATTAAAGGGCCAGTGCATTCAGATGCTATGAGTGATACCCCAACTAAAACCAATGCCATAACATGCCCAAAGCCATGTCATGGTGCCATTTAAGCTAAAATGGGCCTACAGATGAAAAAAGCCTTGTGTTACCGAGAATGGGCTTCTTCATCACTTGTTCTTGCACAGTATAAACTCTAACATTCTTGTTTCATTGTCTTGCCAAAAATCATATTCCAGTAAGGCCTGTCATGTGGTGGCTATGGACATGAAGAAGATAGAAAGGATTTAATATCTAGGAATTGTAGTAGTAATGCTATAAAAGACAGCAGCACAGCTTTAAGAAAAGAGAGAAGGTCCATCAAGATCCTGTCTCTTCCACTACAGAGAACAGCACCCTAAAAGAACCGAAAAGCTACCTGGCCAAATTGTAAAATAACACACCTCTGAGATGACTACAGCAGGGGTGGACTCATCAATATTAAACTCAGGTGTCACAGGACTGCAAGCACTACTTACCAAAGGGTAATTTACCACCCAGCTCAGTAATGGAGTGGATGGTGGGAACATGGGCTGTGATCAAGTTTTTGTATATCTATACATACATATGTATGTATATATATGCATGTATGTATGTGAGTGTGTGTGTGTGGTTGTCTCCAGGAACTTTGGCACAACCTCAAATGGCCTTATAGCTCTAATCCTTTAGTATCAACAAGAATAAGTCATATATCCAGGTCACCTTGTGCTATTCGTCTAAAAAAAATCCTCAAAGAAAGATCCAAAACCAAAGGTTGATCCTGAACCAAAAAGCAACAAGGAAAAGCAAAAAAGGAAACCAAAGGAAAAAGGTCACAGACTTTTGGAGATTTTTTTTTTTTAGTTAATAATGTTAGAACATTAAAAAAAAATAAAAATAATTGTTTTAAAGCTTTTACATTTTGAAGAAAGAAAATAGAAAAATCTAGTCATTGGAAAGAACAGAAGCTGCAAAGGACATTTCACCTCTGCTAGTTAAGACTGGTTGCAATTTTAGGCTAGGGTTAAGGCTACAGAAAAAAATGGGGTGAAGTTTAGAAATAATTGGCATGGAGAGTGATTGACAAATCAAGTTCATACGACATGCATTTTTGCAATAAATCTGCTTCATTCTAGGAATTAGATAACAAAAGAAGGGCCCTGCACTGAACATGTATTTGCCTGGCAATGATGCCCATACCTTCAGATGTAGTGGGATTTCTTTGCAACTTTGCATCTGAGGCTTGGTAAGAGTTATCCCCATCAGTTTAATGTAAAATTAACTTGCATTTTGTATTATGATTATTTTTTTGAAAATTTTACATGAATTTTACTTTGCTGTTCTCTTCAGTACCAACAAAAATGCAAGATTTTTCCCTCTCTCCCAAAAACATTGTTTTATAGTCTTTTTCTTACAATCCCACCTGTGTCCTGACCCCAAGTTCCACCTTTGCCCAGGAAACATTGCAAATCTTTATGCTGGCTGGAGTTAACAGAATGTTTTCAACACGATGACTCAACAGAAATTGCCTTATTCATACATATTTTATGCCCTGGATAGGAGGATAACACAACAAAGCAGCTCAGCTTCTATAAAAAGAGTTTGAAGACCTAATTTTCCTGTTTGTTAGTCCAGTTTTATGCCAATAGAATTTCAGTAGAGTCCGATGTGAATAACAGCGTGGTGAATCAGTCTCTGAGATCATAACCCCTGTGTGTAGGTACATTAGCTAGTTCTTCTTATATTTTTCAAATCTTTTTATAATCAGGATGCCTAAGACTGTAAGACACAAGATTTGTAATATTTCCAATAGCCTACGCACACACACACACACAAATCGAGAAAACAAGAGCTGTAAAGCACCAGTCGTGCTGATGCACTGCCTTAACCTTTTGAATATGTGATGCTTCGTTTCCTGGTTATGTTTTCCACAGGCTCCTAAACTATACAAAAGAAGTAAGCAGCCAGCAAAAACTGAGAATAAGATCTTCAATTAATGTGAATTACCTGTAAGAAGCAATGCAGATTTTTTTTTTCTGCTTTTTTAAGCTGAAGAATAACTTAATTTTTTAGGGGAAAAATTAATAGACTTTCTTTCATCCCAATCTTGAGGGTGATGGGGCCAAAGAGAGTAGATAACATGCTTAGCTTTGTAAGCAGATGTAACATTCCCCTTTCTATCAAGATACTAATTCTGCTTACAAATATTTTATAGTAAAAATACTTACGATTAAGCAGGCATTATGAGTATTAAATGCACACCATAAGAAAATTAATTAGTATGTAAGGCATCTCTGCCTGCAAGCAGGTACTGAGAAGAATCAGTCTCTGGCTCCTACCTATACCTTTCAGCTCCATAAAAGCTAGCCTAAATGTTAAGTGTTTTTCTCTTGCTTCTATTTTGTTTCATTCAACCTGCTTATTTTCTTTATTGCGTGGAAGTAAATGTGTATAGAAGGGGGAGGGGGTTTTGCAGTATAATTTGAGTATTTTCACTTTTTGAATATCTGTCAGTCGCAAGTGACTTACAGGGCAAAGACTGACTAACAGAGAACTAGAGAAGACTAAGTATGAAGCTGATGGGAATGAGGTTTAGTTCTCTTTTGAAATGCATAAGGAGTGCTGAAATTCTGATATCTCATTCTTGTGAAAGATTGCAATAGTCACCAGAAATGGTACGTATATGGTAGAGCAATCAAGTGAAGCCAAAAAGTGACAACCTTCTTCCCTGGAGTGAATCAAGGATAACAACTAGAAATTATAACAAGTTTTTGATGCCAGTTTTGGAATTTCCAGACATCACCTGGAAAGAAAACCTGACACAGAAAAGCAGGCAGGAGGACAGAAGGAAGGCAAGCATAGCCTAAGCTCTTGTTAAACTGAATTGGCTTGTAGAGGCTTGCAGTCTATCCATCAGCCAAACACTCAATTGTGCATCTGAATGAGGCAAAATTCTGTAGCCAAACATTTCACTGAGATGCCAAAACCAGCACTTTGCTGAAATGCATATGCAGAGGTTTTTGTTTTTCTAGTTGCACTCCGGAATTGCAGCCTGGCTGTTCTTCAGTATGCTGGGTGTATTGCCACAGAGGAGTGGTTGTAAGGCAACATTTTTGAGGCAGTCAGAAGAATGGTACCTCTATGAAATTTCAAATGTGAAATTTAAGATGCAGCGAGTTTTAGCTGGCCTGAAAATGACAAGAAATAGAAATACTTTCATCAATCAGACTTAAATGCATGTAAAAATTATTTATGATATGCTTACTAACAGATAAATTATCCTGTGGTGAAAAGCACAATTTGTTTAATAGGTAAACCTTGCTTTAGCATCAGGGTGGAAATATATTTTGGACTACATCTGGTCCTTGAATTGATTCAATCATGGGGAAAAGAAAAAAGAAAGAAAGAAAGAAAAACCCAAGCAGGTTTTGGAAAAGCAATCAATTAACTGTTCTGTGACAGAAAAAATATTGCCACAATATTTAACATGATCTTGCATTAAGAAGCCTTTAATTGTAACACAGTGAAATAATTGCCATTAAACACGGGAGTTTATGTCACTATCTAATCAATTCTGCCATAGCTTGTAAAAACACATGCATTTGGGAAACACAGGGTCAAAAAACCCTCTCTGCCTGAATTCTCATTACAGCCCATCGCTCCCCCTTACTGCTATTAGCCTTTCATAATGTAAAACATTTCTTCATTTCCAACAGATAATACTTTCAGTCAAAAGGTAATTTTTGAAGTCTATTACTTGCATTCTTAGTGAAGAGTACAATGTAGCATTTTGTTCTAATATGCCATTGAAATTGTTTGAGTAGACACACCATGGAATCAAATACAAAATGTCAAAATGGTTTCCATTAACTATGCACATTTGCACTGCTTCAGTTAATGGGCATGTTTTTGTTCTTCTCCTTCATCTTTGCATCTATAAGATGAAATGATTCAGTTAATGTAACTGAAAAGTACATTGAAAAGGTAGAGCAAATTACAAAAGCATCAAACCACAATTCCACCCACGTACTTTATTTTATAATGAAGTTTAATAATGACTAAAATTGTCTTCAGATTTAAACATCAGTCATTTCTGCAATTGTGGTTAATGTGAAAAATCTCACCCACGGTAATGTTTTAGGAAAACATGGTAAAAATTGCGCATTATATTTTATACTGAGATGTCATAATGAAACCTTAACTAGATATCATTGAAATATATAGTATGTTAAAAGTAATTTACCACTATGGGCAGGACCGAAACAGGGACTGTGTCCCCATCAGCATGATAACAGGTAGGGAAAGTACTTTTTGTATTATAAAACCTCCATTGTGCTTCAACACCATTATGGTGAGAGAGTCTTTGATACTAGGTATCATCTAAAATACCGTTATAATATCTAAAGTACTTGTTTTGTACTGATAGTGTCATAAAATAAAGAGTGTTTTATGAGGGTGAACATCAATGAGAATATCATTTTCTCGGGAGGACACAAAATGGATTCATCTTCGTTTTGAACACAGAAGTCTTTTACAGCAATAAGGTATTTTAGAGTGGTTGCCTTTCCTCCCCTTGGCTTGTGGGTCTCTGATATGCCACCAAGCCCTTGGCCCTGAGTGGGACGGGTTTGGGAGCAGGATCCTTAGGAAGGTCACAGGGTTGCCTCCTGCTCCCAAGGGAAAGTGTTTCATCAGCACCAGCTAGTTTCATACAGGTTCCTGCTGCAAAGAGCAAAACAGGAGAAGAGAAATGGTCTCACACAGCTCCGTGCCTGGTTCAGAGAGAGCTAAACATTGTCCTTCTCCAGCTGAATGAATTTTTAGATGTTGAAATTTAATTTGGGTCAAAGTTGGATTAACTGCCATGGAAACTGTATTTAAGCCACTCTTAAAAGGAAAAAAAAAAAAAAAAAAAGAGAAAAGAAAAAGAAAAGAGGGAAAAAAAAAAAAAGAAACCCTATGTTCTGCATATTCAGGTTCTCTCAGCGCCTGGATGAATGAGCTCTCCCAATAATTAAATTTAAAGCCAGCCCTGTGCGGCACCTCACCTCTCTCTCATGGCCTGTGAGGCGAGGAGAGGCAGCCCAGGCACCCGGCTGCTGATGCTGCCCCTGCCCTGGCAGTTGCCCGGCCCTGCTTTTCTGCCTCGCCCACCGGCGAGTTAAATCCTACATTTGTTAGGTTTTGGGGTTTTCTCCTCGAGATTAAATTTACTGGCAGTGGTCACCAGATGGCAGCATTATCTCATCAACCCCTTTCCCCTACGGACCCCTTCAAACACAGAGCAAAAAATGGGTTTAAAGTGGCCCATGGCTGCTGGCACTGAGCAGTGGCCCGCTAGGACCTGGCTTGGACACAGCAGCCTATGTCCTCCTGTCCTCTTAAGGCAAAAAAATATCCAAAACAAAACAAACAAACAAAATACCCACACCCAAACAAGCAAACAAAACCCAAAAAACAAAAACAACAACAAAAAAAAACCTCAGCTGTGTTCTGTGGCCTAGCCTACAATTCCTGAACTCAGACTTTTTCCACTCAAGATGCTTCTTATGTAAGGTGAAGGCTATTTCTTTGGGGAGGGGAAGGGTGTTTGTGGTTTTATATATATAAACTCAGATACAGTTAGTCTCTCAGCTGAGCTAGAGAAGAGTGAGCTTTTTCCAAGACTGAGCAGTTGCCGTTTCCACTAAATTTGATGGGCAATGTGCTGCTAAATATCAGAAAGAGGCTAAATAATTTATTCTGGCTTGATTTATTTACGGTATATATTACTTCTGCAGAGTATAACTTTCTGTAGACCCCTGTACACCTGAATTGTGGATGACCTAAGGAACTACACGTTTGATTATCTTGCCAGCTGCTCAGTCTCTATCCCAATGCTCCTCAGGTTCAAACTTCTTATAATGGACTTTTTTCTTTTTCAGTAAGCTGTATGGTTAACATCCTCAATAAATTAAAACATACATAGTTTAGATGTCCAAAAACACTGGGTGAGTCACACACAGTGTCTGGGATGATGCTACAGTATTCTCTGGGGACACGTTGCAGTACAATGTGCTCCCCGCTGTTAGACACGTTGCCATGACCTGCGGTTTGTTTTGTATTCCCACCCTTTCTGCCCCTGTTTCTGAGCAGTTTCAAGAGTCTGTAAGCAGAAAGAATGCCTAAGGTTCTTGCTGAATGGGACAAATTAACATCAGATTTTAAATCCTCTACTCATTCACTTGAATGTCACTTTTAATGAAAATGTTCAGGACTGCAAATGCAAATCAAAGACAAAGCACTCAGGTGGCCTGCAACCCTCCTATGTGATTTCTGCAACACCATCACTATGCAAATATAAGATCATCTACTGCCAGTCATACTGGACCATAGCATGGTATCATCAATACGGATATTGAGCTTCTTTTCTGCAGGCTTGTGTCTTCTTCAGACAATGAACAAAGAACATCAAGACCACCATTGTCCACACATCATACATCATATGCTTCCTAAACCTGGTGGACAGAAGCTGCAAAGATAGCTAGACATTACCTAGAGTATCTTCAATTCTTTGGCACATGAATTCTGTTCTCGCAGGTAATCTTTTAAAGTATCATTTTTCCCTCTGCACAGAGGAATGTGACATGGCAGAAAGCACCCTGCCCTCTAATTATCTGGATTAATTCTCCAAGCTGTGGACTAGTTCTGTTAAGTCACACCCTCAAGGTTTTATGTGTGCCCGCAGGCACAGCAAGACACTGCTAGTTACACAGTTTTCACTGTATTCTGGAAAAATTCCTTGTCACTGCAATCTGTGGGTCACAGCTATTGTGCTCAGATCATTGGTTTTGTATACTGCTATAATAACTAAAGATACTCTATTCAGGACTCAGCACCACATGATGAAAACTGGCCTGGGCTGCTATCAGCTCCTCCTGCTCCCCCCAGGGAGTTTGTGTCAGACAGAAAGGTGTTATTCCGTAAAGTAAAGGAAGTAATTCATTTTCCTAAGAAGTTCAAAGATCAGGAGGGAAAATTCAAGCACAAAAACTCTTATCACCATCTCCTCGCTAGATGCAGCTGGTGCTAGGTACAGAAATAATGAATGAGAGTAACTACTTTGAAGGGATTGGTACCTCAGGTGCCAGCTACCAAAACACAGACCAAGACTCAGATATGTCATATCCTCCACACAAAAAAAACTGGGTCACCTTTTTCATAGATATGAGCAGATTTGAGCAGAGTCTAACCTATCAGTTATTGTTAATAAGAAACTCTGACATTTGCCCATCTCTAACTCAGTATCACAACATAGCTGATATCATCTCATTAAAAGTAGGGTAGCATTGATTGCCATTAATGCCCCTGGGTCAAACCATTTATTATTTAGTTATTGAGCAGATCTATACAGAACAAGAAACTTGTCTTTGCCCCAAGGAGCTTGGTATATGTTCCGCTGGAAAAGCAAGTCGTAGATCTAGATATTATTAAAACCTATTCCCTGCTACAACATGAAACAATTAAGAGCTGGATTCAGGCTAAAGGTACTGCTAGCTTACTCTTTTAATGCAGTGATGCTTAGGAGCCTTTGTCCTTTTTTTCTTCTTTTTTTCTGTTTGTTTGGGTTTTTTGTCTGGTATTCTTAGTGGAGACCTCCTTGTCTTCAAAATAGAAAAAGACAGACACAGAAAAAGAGAGACAAATGTAGTGGGGTTTCTCTCTTTGATGCTGACCAACAGCCCAAGCTGAGAACAAGTTGTGCCAGTGCACTTTTCCATTGGAATTGGCCGATCTGCTTTAACAGATGAATGACAGCTCTGCTAGGCAGCGCAGGAGATGAGTGTTTTGAAGGACACGAGCAAAGAAAAGGTAACATTTTGATGCACAAGGCTGAGAAAGAGCCCCTTTATTAGTGGTCAACATGAAAAAAATGCACAAAAGAGAGAAGGATAGAAATGCTTAGATAGAACTAAATGTGAAGGTGGAGACTGAGAGAAGCAGAGAAACTGGAGGCACAGGGACAGGGCAGTGCAGCAGGGGAAAAGAGAGCGACATTTTCTGCCAAAGAATGGGAAGTGGGAAGACTTGAAGAGGAGAGTGGCTTCACGATGGAGGAAGGATGAATCAGAAAAAAATTCCTTCTTCTCTAGTTGTGCTGTCAGGTAGTCTGTGGAACCTCTGTCACCCAATCTGCTTGCAGAAGATTCACAGGGCTTTTTTCTATTTTTGGAAGCTATTTGCCAACATAAATCTTTGCAGTGGTTTGTAAAGGCAGCTCAGAGTAAGGACTGAGGATCACTCTGTACCTAAAGGTAGTGCATTGCAAAGGTGAGTAGGAAGTTCTCATCTAACACACCACACATGCAAGCACTATCCTCCTTTTGGAGCCCAGACAGACTCATGGGTTCTTCTTGGGCTACAAAGACTGGGTGTAGAAATCATTTACAGCACAGAAAGAGATCTATTTTAAACACTTGTCAATCAATCCCACTTGCTGTACATGGTTTTTGGTGTTATTTTGTGTTATTTCTTGGCTGTTAAAGTTAGTGCCAGAGTGAAGGCATTTGTTTTTCTAACACAATGATCTATATGCATGAAAGAGGACTTCAAAAGCGGAACAAAGCTCCTGTTGTCAGAAAAAAATTCCTAACTTTGCTGAGGACAAAGCTGAGGATGGCGGACGCGAGTTGCTAAAAGGTACCATTGTTACTCCCCTATACTACATTAAAATCAGATTTAGGGAATTAACATCTCATCTGGCTATTTTTAAATGGAAATTAGATGACATCTGCAAAAGTAAGTGGGGTTTTTTCTGGGTTTTTCCCTGACCCTTTCACTGAAAATGAAGCACACACATGCAGAAAACAAAACCCACAGTGTAGAAAGTGACTCTTCACTTTCGCTTAGGCAGTTAAGTGGCATACCCAACACCTGGTGACACCCAACCCACTAAGCAAAAGTTATTCTTCTGGACTGTGGTGCTGGTGATTGTCAAAATAATATTTGAATTGCAAACAATGTGATGGGATGTATAATGTGCCATATCAACATTAAAGAAAGCTTAAGAAGTCAGGAAGTAGGGCTCCAGTTGTTTTTAATGCAACCTAATTATATTGCCATAATTGTATTTAGTTAGACCCATATGATACTTAGAAGAACTGTAAATCTGATGGTGGTGATACTTTGTTTTTCTTTCTCCTTTTCTTACCTTCCACAAACTCTTTAAAACACATATACTGCTCTCTACAGTTTGCCTTTGCTTCTCACTTCTCTTGAGCAACCCTCCTATCAGACTGGTGTTCCTCATGATTGGCAAAAAAAAGGTTTTTTGCTCAAGTTACTTTAAAGTGTCACTAAGGATATATTAGAAAAAGCTTCTTCCTAAGGAAGAAATACAACTGGAGATCATAAAAGATGTCATTGTCAAATGGCTGTAGATGCATTCATATCCACTCCCGAGTAGACTAGGTGGGTGTTTAATGATGAATATCTACAAAGAGTATCCCCACAACAACTTCTGAAGATCATGGGGAAAAAAAATCATATATACAGAAGTATAGCTGACTCAGAGTTTGCAAGTCTGGCTAGTTAAAGAGATTTTTTGAGGGGATCTTGGTTTGATTTTGTTTGGGGATTTTTTTTGTCTGTAAATGAGCACTGAAATAGTTATGTTCCTTGCTGTACTACTGTTACTCATCCAACGCATGAATCGAGCTAAACATAATCGTAAAGTAGAGAAAAAGCCTTGAAGTAATGGGAGGGGGGGAGGGACAAAAAACAAATTACACCAGTGTAGTGCAGTCAGAAAGAAACACAAATGGGCACCCTTCTTACAAGACAGATTTCGTGATATTGTGGAAATGCTCCTATCATTTATGATTTCCTGAAGAATGGACACCTATTTATAAATGAATGGCTCTGTAATAACTTGGTGACACCTTCATAAATCTCACCAATGTAGAGCAGTGTGTGACACATCTGATGAGAAATGTGTTTACTCCTTTTGGATTAAAAATAGAAAAACACAATAGAACAAGTTCATTGGCAGGTTCAGGTGGCCACTTAGTATATAATAGAATCAGGAAATGAAAGTGCCCTGTGGCACAGAGAGAAAAAACACTAGCACCCCTTTTTAGAGGACATGAGCAATTGTGTTGGTTTTAGGGTTGGGTTTTGGTTTGGTTTTTTTTTTTATTTGCAGCATTTAAATACCAGCAACTGTACCTCTTTACAATCAACTAAATATTTATTCAATTCTTCTGCTTGTTATAGCTTCATTAACAAGGTTTTCCCTGCTGCGCAGCGGAATATATGAGTAACTTTGCAAATGTCAGAAGCACTCAATTTGGATCAACTGGAGGAAGTGATAACAAGACTCATAATCAAGTGGAAACACAATAGTGGCACATTTCAAGCTGCGAAATAATAGATCGATTCAGAAGACTCTTTCTCATGAGATAATACCTCCATTTGTTCTTATGTTGAGATTTGTTTTTATTCACCATCTCACTGGAATGATGTCTTTTTCTTTTAACATCCTATTTGGAGGCAGTAATTTAAATTATATTAGACCACTAATTGTTGTTTTATAAAAGAAACGTTATATTTGTAATAAGTTCAACCTACTGTAAGGAGGGTTTTAAAAGATTTGGATTAAGTTCTGAGGGTCTCACACTTCTTACATGTCTGAGTTCTAGCAGCAGGGTGTTTTAATAGCATAGCAAAAGGTATTGAGCATCCTGTTTGAAAAGAGCAATGCCAAGATTTCAGCAGCAGGGAAGGATCACACAACCAAGCTAAACAGGGGGTTTATGAAAATTGGGGGGTGAAGTGTGAAATGACACGATTTTTACCTTACACTATATTCCATGAAAATGTTGCAGCTGTAGAATTACTAAGAAAATTTAGAATATTTTCCTTTTGTCTGCTGCATCTCTGAATATCTAGTCTATGGCAGCAATAAAGTGTCATTAGATAAATTTCACTGATACTACTTACTGTGCTCTCTAGATCCTTTTGCAGTACAATGACAGGTTAATATTAAAGTCTGGTTCCATTGTTTTTCATGAAGATTAATTATTGTCTCCGAATTACAACTGGGAGGTCTTTCTCCATTTCCTGTTTGCTGATCATCTGGTGGGTTCTGAGTTATTCTTTCACTTCCAAACTGAAATGAATGAGATGTGTTCTATTGTGTTTTTTTCCCAATAGGTACAAATATATATATAAAGTTTATTAAACACGATGGTCTTTATCCAGTAGGCCATTTTGCAGGCCTCATAGGTTTCAGCATGATTATTCATGTGATTGGAAGTTGCAAGATTGGATCTTTCTTTGGCTGATGTATATTTTAATCCTCTTTGACCAAGGAGATACTCTAACATAGTTTCCAGATAAAAACCTTCCTTATGGGATGAATCAACCCCTTCAGCTTTAGGTAGCTACTGTATCTATCATGTAGCTGCAACCACCACACATCTGCTTGCTCCTTCCTGCCCCCCTCAATAGGATGAGGATGAGAATTGGAAGAAAAGGTAAAACTGGTGGGTTGGGATAAGGGCACTTTAATAGGATAGCAAAGGGAGAGGAAAATAACACCACCAGTACTTAGAATATGCAAAAGGGGTGATACACAGTGCAATTTGCTCACTAGCCAGAACTCAATGCCCAGCCCAACTCCAAGCAGCAGCTCCCCCTCCTCAGGCACCTTTCCCCTCTATACACTGAGCATGACTTCATATGGTATGGAATACGCCTTTGGTTAGTTTGGGTCAGCTGTCCAGGCTGTGTCTCCTCCCAGCTTCTTGTGAAAATTGACTTTATCCCAGCTGAAAACCAGGGCATGTGTCTCATGCAGTAGACTGGATTCCCTCAGATCTGTTAAAGAAACAGGAACAGTCTCCTTCAGGCAGCAGCAGTTTGAGTCGGGTTCATATTCAGTCACCCTTTGAGAGGAAGACTTTCCTTTCTCCCAGTTCAACAGCTGATTTAGGAATATGAGTGATGGGGCTGGGGGGGGATGACACAGGACACACAACACAACACCAAAACAAACGAAAAACCCCAACAACAAAAACACAAACAAAATACCCCCACACAACCTTCATTTCAATATATCACTAGATATTGAAACCTCAGCTGATGTAAATTGGCATTGTTTTCTTGAAGGCACCGCTGCTGTGCTGATTTAAACGAGTGAAGAGCTGCCCTTACAAAGTTTCGCTGTGCCTATACACCTCCATGAGGCTGAACTTTCCAACCTTCACTTTCCTTTCAGTGCAGGGGATATTCATGAAGGTCCTGTCAGATGGGGTTATTGAGTGGAAGGAAAATTGGTTTGCCTGTCTGGAATTGGGCCATGTAGGGCAAAATATCTGTCTATAAATATCTATCTAGCTATATCTAAATCTCTTCCCCTGTGCCACACTGGAACAGAAACATTTCCAAACCAGATAGGGAGAGAACTAGACCTTTTAACACGTGTCTGTCTCAGTTGCCTGGTTCCTGAGATCATTCTTTCACAGTTAGGGATCCACACTCTAATCTGTGCTGAGCTTCCCTGGGCTCTTCCCATGCCAGGGAAATCACTGAGACTGGTGATTTAGTAGGATTTGAAAAAGATCATGCATTTATACTGGCAGTAAGTGTGCTTTAAATTCAGTTAAACAGGATTTGTTTTAAGTTAGAAAGGGATATAAACCTTACTGCTTCTGAGATCAGCAAATTTGTAGCTGCTGGAACTAGAAAGAATTGTTTTCTTCTGGACAGAGACACCTCGCCACTGCCATGAGGGGAGCTCTGTGCCTTCCTGCTGATGCTGGTATCTGCTGAATGCAACACCAGCAGCTCAGTGAAGGGAATTGGTTCACATTTTGCCTCAAAAAAAGGACAGCTATATGGCAAAGAGCACATCACGTCAGATTTAGGCAGTAATCAGCACAACTAGGAAAAGCCAAGAGTTGGGATAAAGACCTCTGTGCCCATCCTGCAGAGATGAAACGATTCACCATACAAAAATTTCAAGGAAAATTGCACCTATCAGTTCCTGACCTGAAAGTAGTTCCTTCTGATTGCTTCCCTGACTCTACCTACAGATTATTTTGTTAACATTAACCTGGATGTATGATCTGTGGCATGGATAGAGGATGAAGGTAGTATTTCATGCTCTGAACATTTATCTTCCAGATGCTTGTGATACAAAATAGCTAGCTACTACATAAATGGTGGCTAGAGAAAGAAAGGATAAATTGCTGTTATTAATTTAAGAAAAAAAACCTTATACATACTACATAAAAATTCATGTTATCTGCCCCTCCATCAAGTTCATTAAGAATCTCCTACAGGGATAAGACAATTCCCTCCAGGACTGTCATATGAAGGACAGAAGAATATGGATTTTTATTAGTTTTTCAATGCTGGCTGAGAAACTTTAGAAGTGTTAAGAATTCAAGTTCCTTCAGATCAGCATGACATAAAAGGAGTGAAGGCAGAAGATGTCCACGCTTCTCATTGCATCTTGGAACTGATAATTATTTTTTTTTTTAACTTTATGTCCTCATCTCCTTCTCTTGAAACTTTGGGCTAGGTTCTGATAGGATGTCACAGAAAGAATCCAATTCCTTGTGGGGAATGGTGAATTACAAGCAGATTTTGTGGCTTCTCCTCTGGGCTATTGTGATTGTTTTAGTACCTGGGTTTTTTGTGGGGTTTTTTTAAATTACAAATAATATTATTCAGACTCTACCTGTTAAAACAGAGTATGTACTTTTGCCACCCAAGAGACTGAAAATGGATGTATAGCCTACAAATATTAAAAATCCCCAGACAACATTATCCTCAACACTTTAGTATAATAGAAAGTAAATTCTTTTTAAGATAAGTGGCCTGGATGTAGAGCCTTGCTTTTGTAATTTTTTCTGTATGTTGCAATGCCATGGTCACACTCTACTAAATATAGACCTTATATGAAGGGGAAAACCAATCTTTCTGTTTTCACTAATCTGCAATAGCCCATCCACCATCAAACTCTCTATTTCCTTGGAATGTGATGATATTATTATGCAGAAATCTAGCCCTACTCTGGACTGGCTAAACCATAAAATGTGAGTGTTTCTAAAATTGCCTTAGAATATGTTCATTTTCAATTTATATAAAAATGTTACGGTAAAAGAGTGGGATGGATACATATATATATATTTATAACATTTCTAACAATCAATGCTGATATAAGCCTCATAGTTTGTATTACACACACAAATCGTGTTCAAAAAACCAGGCTTTCAAGGCAAGCCCTCAATAGTTAGGAAATGTCAGAATTAAGGTTGCCATTGTAAGGTTGTGCACACATTTTTCTATTATTGTTTTTAATTATACAATCACAAAATAATTCCTCACACATGACCTACCTCTTTCAGCATGCAAAACGGTCTCAAGATTAATATAATTGATATTCTGGGGTTTTTTTCCATTATTGTTCAGTCTGCCATCTCAGGCCATATCTTTTTTGCTAAAATGTAGACTTCAAGACAGAAAAATGAATTCTTTTTAGTGTCGTTCATCTCTTCCACAACTGAGTGACACATAAATATTAATTAATTTATTTTCACAACATCTTTGTGAGCTGAAGAGCGGCGTGAATATCATTTTATAGCCAGAGTGCCTGAACACATATGTGAAAAAAATATTTCCACTGATTAGCATGCAGAATTTGAGACACAGGAAGATCAGGCTCCTCGGAGCACTTTACATCGTAGAGCAGCGTACATAATCCTATTGACTTCAGCTGAAGTTGTGAGTTCCTAGCACTTCTCTAAAGCAGATCCCCTGGTACTGCAGTAAACATTAGTGATGAGCTGTGAAAATTCCAATTTGATGTGTCGTCTTGTCTTTTTACAGCTATGCATCCTCTTGGTTGGGAGCCTAAATTTGTCCAAATGGTCTGGATTTAAGTCTCTCTTTAAGAAAAGGGTTTGAGTGTACAAGCAGGGAGTAGGATAAGGAAACTGTGGTGCTGTCTAACAACATGGGTTGGCTGCAATTACGCTGCTGATGCTATGCAGTTCAATGACAGGCAGAGGTTTGTAGATAGCTGCCCGCCTGGAGCACGATCACACAAGTCAAGGAACTGTGGGAAAGTGTTCTCCAGGCTGAATTCAAGGGATTTTGGCCTTACTTTATTCGTATTTTCTTTCAGTTCCCTGTGTCAGTCACCAGACAACTGCAAATGGTGAAAATAAGTTCTGCCAGAGCTGCCTTTGTACACAGCATTACTCCATTCCCAAATTGTTCCCAGACCTCTACTGATCATGGGAGGGCACTTCAGGAGACAAAAAGGGCAAAACAGCACGTGATACATGTTGCAACACTTATTCAAAATGGAATTTTTAATTAAGGAACAGCAAACCAATAATTTTGTCGTTTCCTCAGTTTTGATTGTTGAATGTAAATGTTGCCAGAAGGGGTGACACCAAAGGTGAGCCTAGCCCTGTGTCTCCAGTGGGGAGTGTGTGGAGAAATTGAGCCAATCTTATCAGTAGCTGATTTACTACTCCAGAGGTTACAGCTCGTCATGTGTATTAGCCAACAGTGGATCTAGCCTGCATGAATTTCTCTGATCTCCTTCTAAACCTCATTTAGAAAAGTATACTTTTTGCGCATGAAAACTGTACCTTTCCTGTCTTTCAAAGTCTACTCTGACAATTTAATTTGGTGGTGTTACCTGCACTGTGAGAGGAGTTGTTTGCTATTGATCTTCTCTGTTCTACAAATCTCTCTCATATTCTTTGTCCCCTTTCTGTTCCAAATTCAGATTATATTTTTATTTGCTTTGTAGCTGTATGAAAGACACTCTGCATCTCTGTTTATTTTTGTTGTCTTTGTCTGGAGTCATGTTAATTCTATTATACCCTTTTCTTTTGCTATGGCATGCCCAGGGCCACATGCTCCATGTCTTAAATTGAGACTAATGAAATCTTGAAATATTAATAGATGATTAATATACACTGAGACACGATTATGCATTCTGTTAGGATTCTAATTATTTTCCTAATTATTCTTCAAATTCTAACCACATTTCTAGACACTGCTGAACTCTGAGCTGTTGTTGTGAAGAACAGTTTGCAATGGCTTCAAGATCTCTTCCCTGAATGATGGTAGCTACAGTGAAGGCCATAATCTATTAATACACATAGGCTTTATATTCCACTTTCTAACATTACATTTCATCTACCTTTTTCTAATCTACTTATAAATTTGAGTTCCTTGACAAGTTCTCACAATCAGCTTTACATTATCCCAAATAATTCTGTATCATTTTCAGATTTTGCCTCATCATTCAAGTGATATCCATTTAAGAATATGTTGAATGGCACATTCTTCATATGTAGAATATGTTTGAACTCCTATCTGAAAACCAACTGCCCACTCCTACCATCTGTTTCTCATGTTTTAACAAACTCTTAATCCACCCCAGGACATTCTCTTTTATCCCATGACAGCTTAGTGTCTTTCAGTGATATTGCAATGAGACGTCAAAAGGTTTTTCTGAAAATGCCTGTATGTTACATCACCTGAACCATATGCTCAGTGGCTCCTCTATAGATGTCTGATACATGAGTCACGACTCCTCTATGCAGAGGCTATCGAGGCTTTTCCCTGGTATATCATATTTTGCTATTTTATTACTCCGTCTGTTCTCACAGAATGAAATCTTCCTACAAATTTGCTTGTATACAAATGTAATTTATCAGTTTGTAATTGTCTGAGTTAATCTACAAAATATTGTAAAATACTGGTGCCATGTTTATCCCTTTCCATTCTTCTGGTAACACAACTTGTGTAAATGACAGTTTATTATTCACAGTTAATAATTCAGCAGTTGCTTATTTTGGTTGCTTAAGAATTCCTGAGGGATACAATCCTGTATGCTTATTCTCTGGAAAAGAATAGTTCTGCAGTAGGAATCTCTCTGACCTCTTCTGGAAGAAATGTTGACTCAAGGAATTAATGTTAAGATCATTAACATTAGCCAATGTTAAGGCTGGGGATGTTTAGCCTGGAGAAGAGGAGGCCGAGGGGAGACCTTATCACCACCTACAACTACATGAAGGAAGGTTGTAGAGAGGTGGGCGATGGTCTCTTCAGCCAGGTGACAGGAGATAGGACAAGGGGAAATGGCATGAAGCTGTGCCAGGGCAGGTTTAGGTTGGATATTAGAAAAAAAACTTTTACTGAAAGAGTTGTCAGGGCCTGGAACAGGCTGCCCAGGGAGGTGGTTGAGTCACCTTCCCTGGATGTGTTCAAAAAAAGGGTTGATGAGGTACTTAGGGATATGGTTTAGCATAGGATGGGAATGGTTGGACTTGATGATCTTCAAAGGTCTCTTCCAACCTTGTTATTCTGTGATTCTGTGATTTTTTTTCTGCAATAGCATCATTTTAGTGAATAAATTTATCAACTATTGGACCCTCATACTATCCAGAAGGAGTTTTGTTCCCATTTCAGAAGAGAAAATGTTTTAATTTTCCTACCTTTTTAGCTTCCTCCTGGGGGGTGGGGGAGAGGTTTATGTGTGAATTTTGGGTTTTTTTTTTAAAGAAATAACTGGAGGACATTTTGTCCCATGGCCAAAAATGACAGAGCTGGAGAAGAACTTTGGTGGGTTTAGCAGAAAGCAGATAGCACCAATGCAGTTCTTGCAGGTCAGCTATGGAGCCCTGAAATCAGTTTGCCATCACATTGTCATTCGTACTAGCAGCAGAACAATAGTGACAGTCGGGACATTTGTGTTCACCCAGCAGTTTGCATACTGGGCAAAGACTCTTTTTTTCATGTTCCTCCTTTTTTGGACCCCTTCTTTGACCTTTGTTCCTTATGTCAGCTTATTTGAACTATTTCTGTTGGGATTTTCCAAGAATTGCAACCTGAAGTCAACATTCAAGACTTAAAATATCAGCCCAGAAATGTTGGCAAATTCAGAAGTCACTGAAAATAGATCTTTGTAATGGAAAGCATGAAACTGGGAAAGTAGGAGACAATGCTATCAGTTCTGCCTAAAACTGCTACTGTTAAAGAAACCCATTTCTAGCTGTGTGCTTTAAGGAGCATTCATGGGGGGGACGGACACCACTGGATGTCAATGGTGCTATGGGAGCATAGCTTCAAAATTGTAACTGATTCTAAATACAAACTGTTTTGCCCAAGAAAAAAACCCAACATGTTTGTGTCATCACCCTGAAAGCACTTTAGGGAAAAGGCTTATATGACTTCCTTCCTACCACTTGCTTTTTCTCCCCGTCGCTGAGATTCACAAGAGCTTCATGAGAGGTTCACACTGGAAATCCCTCCCCAGCTACACATTCATAAGAATGCTACATTGCTCACTATGAACCCTTGCCAGGGATCTCTGGGAAAGGATTGGCGCTTTCAGAGTCCTAACTTTCAGGGAGGTCCTCTGCAGAACCGTGAAACTAATCTGAACCTTACACTTAGTTCAGGTTTCATTCTCTGACCTTGCAGTACAGATTCTGTGAATAGAACATTGTCCTCTCAGTGCAGTCTCAATAACTGGACATTTTCTGGGTCTGTGGATTTGTACAATGAAGTATCTACTACAATCTGTGTGCATAATGCTCCAATGCCTGCCAGGAATGGCTACAATATTGACGCCTTTCAATGTAGATCACATCATTCACAGAGCAGAGTTCAATAAAATGATACTGTAGTTAACAAGTTTTATAATACAAAGTTACTTTTAAACATGGAACTAATCAGGAGAAAGCCTGTTTATGCATGTCACAGTTACATTGAATTGTCAATAAATAAACAAAGATTTGCTTCACCTTTTGTCATGTATATCAAGTAAGTCATTAATCTAAACTAATGAAGCTTAAGATATATGACAGGCGGTTTTTACAGAGCTCTTTCTTAATGATATGTTTGCTTTTCATTATAACACCAAGAGAGCCCATTATCTAGAAAGCAGCTCAGTATAGCCAAAAAAGCCTTGAATCCACCGCTTCCCTCTTTGTTCCTGGATCACAGTAAATAGCACTTACACTTATATTTTCACAGAGCTCTCCTGGGTGAATAACATCAGACAGAAATTAATATAATATCTAGATAAGAACTGCAACGGGAAAAGAATGTGTCCATTTCTTGATCTTTAGTCAGTTAGTTATTTTATTAAACAGCTAGTTATGTAGGGATTTTTGATCCGTCCTGGAAGACAAACATGAAGGCTGGGTTGAAACAGCTACATATGCACCTCCATATTAAGTTTAAGAGTGCATCAATTCTACAAAGTTTTAAGTGATTGCTGGCTGCTGACATGAACCTACCTCTGTTATGAAGCAGCACAGAATAAACCCATATAGAAATGTTTCAGAGAAAGCAAACAAACTCATATGCTTTCCTGCAAATTTCCAAGAATAAGATTACTGGTTTCTCTCCATGGATTTGCCAGTTTGATATTACAGAGCAGAAAAACGAAATGGCAATCTTGTTTTTCATTTCCTTCTGGAAACGATCAGAATTACTACAGGAAAACCAACTATTAACAGATCAGCTTCATTTCCTATTGTACAAGGTGCTCAGGCATAAGCATCTAGGGCCAGGGTATGAGACACACACACCCAAGACAAGCAGCTGTGACACTGCTGTAAAGAGAGATGTGTACTTGCACAGCACCTGGTAACCAGATCTCATCTTCTAGAGCATCTCAGATAGCATTAGACAACACTGTTTTGGGTCCTGAATCTAACACAGGATGTTTTCCACATTCCTGTGTTTGAGTGAAGGTGTTTCCAGAGGTAGATGCTAAGTCTTGATTGGAATGGAATGAAATGTCTCTTCATATTTCTCTTAGTAGTCTGTGTCAGAAAATAATTGCCTCACTGTTAAAAATACTGTCCTGCTTCTAATTTCTCTTCAGCACTTAACTCCTAGCCATTATATTTTGTGGTGCTTTGCCACAGTAAAGGCCCTGATTGCCTTTCTGTTCCCCTGAAAGTACTGGAATGCTTGAGTGTTTAGTACTCACATCACTCTGGGACCACTGAAGGTCATTTCATACAAAAGAAAATCTTGTCAAGTGTTGGAGAAGACGCTTTTTTCACATAAAACATAAGATTGCATTGAAGTTACAACTTCCATTGATTCAAGCTGCACAAAGGTGGTGTGACCATTTGGGGAATATATATGTGTAAGTGTATATATTTTTATGTTGTGAGTTCTTTTCTAGTTGTAACCTTTCATTCTGGCTTTGAGTGTTCATTTTATAGCAAGAACATGACACCCTCTGGAATCACAGTTCCTGGTGAGCTGTGAAGTGACTATGCCCAGCTGATGATTGTTGACTTTGAAGATGTGTGTGCTCAGATGATAACAGAAAACAGCTATATGAAATCCCTTGGTGAAATTCCATCAGAGCATTAAAAAAACAACAACAACAAAAAATCCAACCAAAAGCACAATGCAACACTCTCAAATGCAAACTTTCCAAGTCAGTGGAAAACAACTGCCACATGCAAGCTAATCAGGCAAAAAGACTGAGAGCTGAAGTGGCCAACATAACTCAGATCGAAACCAAAACTTTTGTGGGCAACAAATTTCTGCATTAATGACTGTGTTCAGGAGTTTGATGTCTTTTTGTGTGACTTTCCTGTTCTTGTTCTACCGCATACTTTGTGTGCATGCATAAAAAGTGTGTGTTAATAGAAGAAGCTACTTAGCTGAGCTTAGCTCCTTGCTTTCTTGACATAATCAAGGCTACCAGAATAATTTTCTCCCCTGTCCAGCTGAAAAGCGGAGTGATATTGCCACTTTGGTGGGCATCTGGCCTCCAGACAGGGTCAAACCACCACAACTGGTCAACAAAGAGAGGATATTGGTGCTTGTCCTTTCACTCCCCCTCATCAGGAAGCCATAGACTCTGATGAGGTCTCCCTTCAGTCTCCTTTTCTCCAGGCTGAACAAACAAAGGAACTTCAGCCTCTCCTCATAAGACTTCCCCTCTAGATGCTTCACCATCCTCATTGCTCTCCTCTAGACACCGTCCAATATTTTTGCTTCCCTCTTGTATTGTGGCACCCAAAACTGCACACAGTGCTCATGGTGAGGCCACACTAGCACAGTGTAGAGTGGGACAATCATCTCCCTGAACCGGCTGGCAATACCATGCTTGATGCACCCCAGGATATGGTTGGGCCTCCTGTCTGCCTGGGCACACTGCTGGCTCACGTTTAACTTGCTGTTGGCCAAAACCCTCAAATCCCTCTCAGCATGGCTGGCCTTCAACATCTGATCCCCCAGTCTGTAAGTGTAGCCAGGGTTGCCCCATCCCAGGTGTAGAATCCAGCACTTGCTCTTGTTAAATTTCATGCTGTTGGTGATCACCCAGCCCTCTAATTTGTCCAGGTCTCTCTGCAAGGCTTCTCCACCCTCAGTGAAGTCAACAGGTCTGTCAATAAAATCCTATCTCTAGACAGTTGATGATAGTACCAAACTATTCCCCTGACATCAGTGTGACTCTGATTTAAGGTGTCAATACATGGTTTCTTAGGAGGTCAAAACCTGGAAGGAAATGTCTTGCATGTTATCTGAAGTAGTTTCAGAGACCTGCACAATTTTTTTCCCATCAGAACAATTTTCTGATGGAACACACAGTTTTTGTAAATTAATATGTTCCATGGGGATATTTCAATTAGATTTTATGCCTTCCAATCCCATTGTGAATTGTTTCAAATTGTTCTGCCCCAATTTAAGTGTTTCATTGAACTCAGGAAACTAAACAGTTCATTTGAAAACCTTCTCATAGTTGGATGGATTTCTTTGGAATGTTGGAACACTCTTGTTCCTAAGAACTGGCCTCTGGAGAAATATTTTTTCCATGAGACAGTATGACAAAGCTGAAAAAGATGAGCAATATCTCAGTGACATAATGTTGAGTGCATCAGGCAAAATCTACTACCTCTACAAAACTTGAGACTCTCCGGTCACCTTGAAGTTTTGACCACTGGTGACTTCTATGGACTTATGCCACTGTCTAACAAAAAGTGAAGTTCACATCCAGCGTGGATGCATTCCATTAGATGCAGTTGTATATGCCTTGTACAGATGAAGCAAAATTGATATATGTGATGGCTTTAGTCCCTTGAATAGTAGCACTCTTCTAGCAAACTCTTTCAGTCTAACATAAATAGCCATCAAACACTGAGAATATCAGATTTTCAGTCCTGAAGCAAGAATTCAAAAGAAGTTCTCCTATACACTGAAAATACGCTATTATACAAATTAGATGATATCCAAGAATCATTGTTCAGTAGTTATTTTTCAAGAAATACTACTTTCCAGATGCTAAGCCTGCACAATCTTCTACCACTCTTAGGAAACCTCTCATTATGAAACATCCCTGCCCTTTAAACTAGCCTCTAAAATACCTCATATTGTCTTTCCCCATTTCACACCAGAGAGAATGCTTTGCGCTGGATCCTTAGCCCCTCTGAGCAAAAATAAAATGTTATTTATTAGGTGTCTTTCACTAAGCAGAGAATCTAGTCTTCCGAACTGCTGTAGGACTAATTCAAAGTAACTGAGATTTTCATTTAGTGTGAGCCATCTGAACACCCCATCCTAGCATACAATGGTTCTGTGAATCACTATAGGCAATCTGTCTGGGTTTTGTTCTCGTTTGCAAGTACTTCGCCACTGATGTAATGCATGCAGTTGTCAAATTCCCTTATGTAAAAAGTATAAATATTCGTTGCCGTTTAGTATGAACGGCTATCTCATAGGTATTAAAGAAAGTGAGGTCTGGAGATAAATTGGTTGGGTTTTTTTCCAAAGTTCTGCTATAACTTTGCAGTAAGAGGGGTTTTGTTTTACTTGTTCCTTTATTTTCTGGGATTAAAAAAGAATCTGTTCTGTTTACTACATAGCCATTTACATTCTGGCTTTGGATTTTCAAGAAGACAAAAAGTCTGTTTCCATTAGCACTAAAACCAAAGAGAGGCTTTCACCCTAGAAATGTCAGGCACCATTACTTTCTGTAGAGTCTGAAAGCACTGCATCTGTTGATGTCAGAAATGGGCAATATGTCTATCCATAGAAGAGCAATGAGGCCTGTGAGAAGAATTTGTAAAAAGCCAGGCAAAACTGTTCTCAGAGATGGAAAGTATCAGCACTGGTAAGAAATACGCCAAATTTCCCTCAATAAGAAAGTAGTGCATGACTAGGAGAAGATACTTGAGCCAAATTCTTTATTTTGGGGAAAGGAAAAGTAAATCTTTTCTATGGCTGAGGCATGTATGATTTCCAAAGTTCATAACACACTCCAGATGCAACAGACAAATGCAATATCGGTGTGTGATATTCCACTTCAAGTAGCACTTCAAATAATTAATGTTGATTTGACTTTTTTTGTTGTTGTTGTTTTATACTCTAAAATCCATTTTTCCCAGAAAGATATCATGCTTACAAGGTAGATATTAAATGTTAATGTTTATGAGAAAGTACTGAATGATTAAAATACCAGAAATGCTAGAATGTAATTTTAGCTATGAAAACTTTTACTATTTAAGTTATTCTTGTTGACACAACATACTTACCTTAACTTGGATAGAGGCATTAACATACCTAAGGCTTTGCAAAATCATTCTGCATGCATTTTCAATCTAAACGAGCATCCTTGTTTTCTTTCATCTGGCCTGGACAATCAGGAGTAACTGTCACTTACTTGGCTTTCTCACTGAGACCATATTCTTCTCAATAACCAGATGCTCTGCATGCATGAGATTTTTCTAGATAGCGTATCTCAGAATAGGCCAATTAGGTAAAAAATAATGTGTTCCAGAAACATAGACCCTCAGATATGCCCTGCCATTCAAACATTTTTAAAAATATAGTGTTCATCAATATAATATCATTTTTATGTATTTGGGTTAAAAACATTAAAAATCCACAATAGTAAATGGGAAGGCTGGTTTTTTTCATAGCTTTAGTTATTGTTGTTGCTATTATTGTTATTATTACTACCATTTAAGTATTATTATACATTTCTCTTAATCAGCAGTAACTTTAGGTGTATACTCATATCTGTTGCAAATATATCTAAGGACTGTAGCTGCCATCAAGGTCATGAGTCATAACAAAAAAGTATTCTTCAAAGCTGTGAAATTCGTTCTCTTCAACTGAATTATAGAACCTTCGTTTTAAATATAGGCTTTGCTTGGAAAATTCTTGTAACACAGCTCCAACCACCCACGCAATAGATTTTATTAGTTTTGATTTTGAGATAAATATATTTAAATGAAATTCAGAAATTAGTAAAATGAAAGGATAATGCTGAAAGGCAAGATGCTCCTCAGAGTTCAAATAAAGACCTAACCTAATGGGGGTTTTGCAGTCATTAAAGAGAGCATGATATGGAACACAAGGCCACAGGCCCAGTAATCAGATTCTTAAGACAACTAAAATATCGTTACCAAGTGTGCAAAGGCTTCTCTGTATTGTGTCAGGAACACTCCTTGTTTCCCCTATAAGCTCTTAGCATCTCTTTTATGGTCTACTGGGAAGAGAGAATAGAAATATGCAGACATTGGAGCTACTAATCATATTGTAAAAGCAGCATTTACTTCACAAGGCCTGGATTTCACTCCCTGTGTCTAAAACCCCTAGTAAAAGCTATTCAGGACCTTTGGTAAACATTGCTTAAAATTATGGAACCTCTCAGTAGGGTCATTTGAGAAAAAAAAAAAAGCACAAATTCACAAATGCACTCTGTGTTGAATGTAATGGCAATTGAACTGTCATCATAGTGTTGTCAGTGTGCATCTGTGTCTAATTGAAAATACATTTCATTGCAGTTTTAGCCATAAACAGGGTATGAAAAGCCTTTCTTGGAGGAATGAGGAATGGGTTCTGCAGCTTTTGGTACTTCTTTTTTGTTTGGTTGTTTTGATGTGACTGTAACCAGGAACATCAGAAATGAGAAAGCAGAATTAAACAAATAAAATTAGCCATATACTGATGAATTTCAAGAAACTTTGGGTCTAGCTGAATCTTAAATTGATTCTCCTGTCACTGATACTAGCATTGATTTGGGCAGGAAAAAAATATTAACTGTTTTCCATTGTAGATAATTTTAAAAGAGTTATGTACTTCAGGCCTGAATACTACATGCAATAATTGATAGCAGAGCAATCCATATGCTACACATCTCTCTTAATCTGTCAAGTGAAAATGCTAAACCAGGAGCAGATGAGAAGAATAGATTTATTGCAACAGTCTATTTTAGATTCCTTTGCTTTTCTCACCTAAAAACTTCTACATGCTAGATATTATTCTTAAGTAAATACTTATACATGACATTATGTCCTTTCCTGGTGAGATTTAATTTTTTTTCACCAAAACTCTCAGTAGAGACTGCCCAAATCACTAGTTCAATATTCACTAAAGTTAGTTGTATAAGTAATGCAACATTTATTACTATCCCTAAAGAAACAGAAATTAATTGAGTAGATGGTAAATATATACATAAGTCTGCAAGAGAATATATAAGAAAGTATTGTGGATATTGCCTTAAACTCTTGTTACAAATTAAAGTTACAGAAAGATGACATACTACAATAACATATTTTTTGCTAACTCACACAACCAAAAATACTTTTTTAACGTGAATAAAATCATAATGGCTTAAATTGTAATCTGAATAAGCTCATAAGTATTGATGAGTTTGTCCTAGTAGGTCTATCTAGAGTCAGAAGGGCACACATTGAGGCAAGTCGCTTGGGGACCTAACCCAAGGGAATCCCTGTTCCCTTGTCTCCATCTTTGCTGACAGCTGAATTTAGGGCACAGTCCAAGTTCATACACCTGTCCACAAGCCTCCAAACAGCCCTGATTTCTTCAGCTTAGTTATAGACCATGTGTGTGTCAACCATCACATCACGATCACAAGGCATAGCCAGTGTGATCAAATTCCTATTTTGTGGACCCCATTTCTGGTTGTAATATGAACACACACACATCTCCCCCCAAAAAAACCCCAAACAAACAAACAAAAAACCCCATCAAAACAAGCAAGCAAAAAAGAAGCCAAAAACCCCATCCCTAAGCTGTTGTTTTATCATCAGATGGCTTCATGTTCTCATGTAAAGTTAATCTTCCTACAGCTGATATGAAAAAAAGGTGTGTGGCCCTCCTTGCAACAGTCAGCCAAGATGTCTTCACTTGCCTATCAGAAACCTGTGGAATCCTGCACTTCTTTCTCTCATTACCAATGTTTGGCTTATTAATTTGTTTTTAAAATTTTTTTAAAAAAGAAGTTTGCTTATTATTTTTTGCTTAGTCTGAGGTTAAGGAGATAGGAACATCCTAACTGAAGTGATGAACAAGGTCTTCAATGCCAGTCTTTCTCAACTGCAGGTAATCATACAATAAAATTCACAAGGCTTATGTTGACCATTTTGATTCATCACTCATCATTTCACTAAAACACTCACTTAATCACGTACTGATATGCCTGATAAAGACAACTGCAGCTGCTGTGATGACTTTTAGACATACCTTCCATCCATCCAGAGAATGAAACTTTATTTCCACCATCACCACTTAGTTCCTTATCAGTCAGTCATGACTGCAGGCTTTATTAATGCAAAATAATTCTCTCATCCTCTTGTCTCCTGACATCACTTTCCCTCCAGTTTAATGGTAGAAAGCAATGAAGAAGTAGGATAGATACAGCGTATGTCAGATAATCATGGTAGCTACCAGGCAGACAGATCATCAGACACTTCACAGAAGGAAATAGAATTACTGATATGAGAATGCTGATATCAGATGAAGATGCTTTATCTAGGAGAATCAAAATGAGCTTTTACAGGTTAAGAAGAAAGATAGCTGATGAAAATATACACTAGAGAACATCCGTAAGCCTGCTGAGGAATATAAATAAACAACAAACAAATAATGAAACCAAATGTCAAGATTTATACATAAATTGTGAGCAGCACTATGAAGCCTGAATATGTGCTGATATTGGGATATTGCTGTATTTCCATCCCACCATCTATTTCCTTGACATTTTTTTCAGATAGAAAAACCCCTTCTTCTGACCCTTAGCACCAAAGGCCTACTTAAATATTGGCTGTTCCTAGAAAAAGATATTTCTGGATTAAAAATATGATGATGTAATAATAAATTCCATTTTTAAGCACTGAGAAATTGGAAAATTCTGAAACAAAGGCTACTACTTAGGTAGTAGTCCTACGTCCACAAATTACAATTATGCACTTAAGTACATAACACTCAGTTTTAAAGCATTAGTTTTAATGTGTATGATTTACATGCACATTATAAACAAAATATCTGTTGTGTTACCCATCCAAATTTTTTATTGCCCAATGAGTTTGGTATATAGACAACAACCACATGTTTATAGATACTATAGCTTTGATGGATATATTTCATTGATATTTCAGAATTAATGTCCTTTGGTAAGCATGTTATATCTTGCACTACTTTATATATCCCTCACTTTTATTACAAGCAGCTTTAAGTTGTATAATGGTCTAAAGTCCCATCAAAAATTGTAATAGGATCTCCTGGTCAGTTTTTTCTCCATACCTTCTTTGTAATTGTACTACTGAAGAGATTAAAGATGATTTAATAGCTGCTAATGTTTCTTGAGAAAAGGTTGGTGTCTCCATACCTGTGCAGAAAAGTGTATAAACAACAACTGCAGACAGAACACAGGCAAACTGCACGCCTGCTGAAGGTTTGCTTCTGGTAAAGACTCGGGATTTAGTAGTACAGTGCACTGCAAAATGTCAGAGCCATCCTCAGTTCAACTCTGCACCGCATTCCTTACAAAAAGATGATTGAGTAGTTATTCTGGATGAGGGGTTCGTGGAGGGGCTGTTGCTCTGGTACCTCAGCTATGGCATACATACTCCAGCAGGGATGCAAAGCAGTAGTAGACGGTCACTGAGTAGTGAACATTTCTGGAGAAGCCTATAGCTAACCAAGGACACTATCAGTGACTGGTGATTACTGGTTAAACCAATGCCCTTATTGAACTGCACAGAGAATGGAAAGTGAAAGATCTCGGAATACCTAGTTCAAGGCAGAAAAAATGCTGAAAACATGAGAGTGGGTGACAGCAGAAACTGATGAGAAAATGAAAAGGGTGTTTAACTTCTTGATCCAGTGTGCAGCAGCTGTAAAAAAGGTGACAAGTTGCCATTTTGTGCTGAAAGTACAAGGTATTGTTGCAAGGTTGGGGGGAGGGGCGGGTAGAGGATGGAGTGCTCTGCAGGAGTAGATTCCACTAAAAGACACCTGAAACTATTCCTGTGGTGGGCAGAAATGGTTCCAGCCAGCTTTTAGATGAACCCTCCACCACTGAAAGCCAAGTCCATTAGCAATGCTGGTGGTGCCTCTGTGGTGACGTATCCACGAAAGGGTGAAAAACACGGCATGGCAGCTGTGAGAAGGGAGTTAGAAAATGTGAAAGAAGCAACTATGTAGACCTCAACTTAAGTGAAGGAGAAGGAGGCATTCTAGGTGCTGGAGAAGACATTCCCTTGCAGGCCATGGTGAAGACCATGCTGACACATGTAGTCCTCCTGCAGCCCATGGAGGACCACAGTGGAGCAGATGCCTCCTGTGCTGCTCAGGGGACAAAAGGTAGAGGAGTTAGTTGGGTGTGAAGTTGAGCCTTGGGAAGATGGGAGGCAGAGGAGGTCGCAGGGAGAAGGTGGGTTTAATTTTATTTATTATAAATTTATATTTCTCACTCTCCTACTCTGTTATTAATTGGCAATAAATCAAATTGTTTTCCCAAAATTGATTATGTTTTGCCCAATACAGTAAATGGTAAGTCTTCTCCTGGTCCTTACCTTGAGTCACAGGCTTTTTCATGGTATTTTCTCCCCATCCTGCTGAGGAAAGGGAAATCATTGAGCAGTTTGGTGGTCACCTGGAGTCCAGCCAAGGTCAACCCACAGGTATATGCAAAACATTAATTAGCTCTCACTCTGAGAATGCATTTTTGTTATACTGTAAAACATATGGATATGAATTGAGAGTAGGGGGATTCTAAAATAACTAACTAAGCTTCTGCACATGAGTAGAATGACAGCAGTCTTCAGAGGAAAATGTGGGGTGGTGTTAGTGAAGGATATATCCTACTAAATGTCACTATGAAATAAAACTTGATGAGCTGCTTGCAATTGTTCGATAAATCAGACTAGAAGACTACTATTTAAGTGAAAAGGAACACATAAGAAGAATGTATAAAATTATAGGCCTGATGAACAAACAAGTTATCTGTTGTGACACCAGTTAGGTACTGTTAATGTAATTAAGAAAAAGCTGGAAATATATTTTGGAATCCATTCACTTAAAGGGAATTTTCAGTTTGTGCTTGGGAATGGTTGGCTTAATTTTTTGGGAAGACATTTTAATCAAACTTGTCTATTTACTTTTTGCTAGAAACATTTCTGCCAACAGAAAAATCAAAAAAATCCGCAAGTGTCACTTTATTTTCTTTTTCACACTAGCTGTCACATATGTAAGAGGATAATAAATAGGTAAAGAACTCGTCAGGTTATACACCTGAGCATAAATAGGAAACTCTGAAAGAATGACACATTGTCTAGAAATGATCCTGGTGGAAGTAATAAATCTGAAATCTTCTGTTAAAGATTCTGCAAAAGACACAAATAAGCTTCAGTAAGTAAAGAAACTACCTCCTACATTCAGTTTGGATCCCTTCTTCCTTCTGAGGAGGTCAATAAATACCTACTGCTTTCAGAGCCCGAGGGAAACTATTTCCTTTAATAAAGAAGCAGAACTCTCCTCTCACACATGTGTACAAAGAGTCATTCACATGTTTTGGTAACACAAAGTTATGAGAAGTCTTGGTTACTTGTAATCTCATAGGAGCCACTTGGTCTCCTGACACCAAAGCTCTGTATGTCCCAAGGGTCAATAATGATACTCATCCTCGTATCTCACTACTATGAGGGCAGATGCATAAGTAGCTATGAGGCTTTTAGTTAATATGATGAATTGGGCCAAAAATACTGGGCTGTTATTCCTAAATCCTGGGGGTTTTGCTTTATTTTTAACTTGATGGATAGCAAAATATTAAACTTAGGCTGGTGGACAGAGTCTACACAGCAGCTCTAAGGTGCTCTGGGAACATCTGCAGGTGGTCTGTCCACCAAGGGTGACAAGCAGAAGTACTGCACAAGTGCCATCGGCTCCACATGCCCCATCTCTGCATATTCCTCAGAGAGCAACTGACCCAGGGACTGCTGCCCAAAATAAAAGGTCAAGGGATGGTCACCAAAAGCAAAACAAGCCAAGATATCTAGATAACCTTGATCATTTCTTTCTAATTTGGTGAGTTTCACTAACAGATTTTCTTTACCTTTTTTTCCTGATATCATACACAAAACCCCCACATTTATGTTTGTACACTTGAATTAATGAGATCACCTAAAGAGTTGATCTCCAGGGCCAGCTTGGAGGAACCAGCTGAAGGTCTCTCTGAAGGACCTCATAGGTCTCAGGCTATAACTTGAAACAAATGATATTAGGCTGGGTAAACAACCCTCTGGAAAGGTTTAAGTATATTCGATCCTGCTGGGGAAGGGGGTAAATGAACTCTGGAAGTTATTTTCAGCAGTGTTTTCTAAGATTTTGGGAGATCTAGTGACTTCCATTTCTTGCTAACAATGGATATTTAAGCTTTAGAAGGGCAGTGAACAGCCTAAAAGTGAAGATGATATCACCGGTGAATGATATGCCTACTGCAAATCCAATCTGTGGAGAGCCTGTAACTAACTCTTCTTAGTGAACTTTTTGTTTTGTTTTGTTAAATTTTATCTACTATTTATTTTTGAAACTCAATTCACTCACAGTTAAGTAGCTCACATTCTAGCTTTGTAAATAGCTCCTCTGGTAAATAGGGGAGAGATGCTGGCAGCAAGCACCCACCTTCAGTGTTTTGATTAGTTCTGCTTGGCTTGTATCGTCAGTTGACTGAATGTGTGATTGTGCACATTAAACAGAGTAATGTCTTTATGGTGACTTGGCAATTATTTAACTAGTACATTGCACCCCAAACTCCATCTTGCCCAGATAAATAAAACAAATCCATCATTATCCATCCAAAGCAAGACATAATTATCATGGCATACATATAATTCATAGAAAGATATAAGGCATTTTTAATATGCTTCCAGTTGAACTTGCAAATGCACATCCTGCTGTGGGAAGAACTCCATGCAGATACTTTATGATGGTTTTCAGGAGGCATCTCTGTTCAAAAGTGCTCAAAATCTGTTGGATCTGTAGATATTCTGAGTCTCTAAATCAGGTCCTACTTACTGCAGTATCAGTAAAGAAAAGGAGAGAACGAAGTCTCTAACATGATAGGATAAGAGGAAATGGCCTCAAGTTGTGGCACAGGAGGTTTAAATTGGGTATTAGGAAAATTTTCTTCACGAAAAGGGTTGTCAAGCACTGTAACAGGCTGCCCAGAGACGAGGTTGAATCACCATCCCTGGAGGTATTGAAAAGACCTATAGATGTGGAGCTTAGGGACATGGTGTAGTGGTAGACTTGGCAGTGCCAGGTTAATGGTTGAACTCGGTGATCTTAAAGGTCTTTTCCAACCACAGAAATTCTGTTTCCCTGCAAATGTTACAGAGTTACTCAGTTGTTTGTAAAACGTAGTAGTAGATAAAACAGTTCCTTAAGGGTGAAGGGAGGCAGACCTCAGCTTGTGCAGTCACAGCAATCAGAACAAGGCTTGTAGTGTTCCTCTTTCCTGAAATAATGTACAAAAAATAAAACATGGTTAATATGTAATATTTTTATGACATGTCCTGATCTATGGCCAGGGTGGGAAGGGTGGGAGGGGGCACCTTGCACTAGATGATCTTTACAAGTCCCTTCCAACCAAAACCATTTTGTGATTCTATAATTTCTGAAGTTCTTTGCAATTCTTTACCAAACACCTTTGCAGATTAACCCTCAGTTTGCACCTTGTAGGTACACTGGTTCTAGGAAACCAGGCACATGGGGATAGTGACAATGTGTCACCAAGGCATTTATTTGTACCTGAGCTGCAGTGTTCATCTCTGAGCTCCCTGATCACTAAATGAAGAGAGGGAGGAAGCCTCTCCAAAAGCTGGAGATGAACTTGGTGCCTGGGGAGACTGACATCTGAACTTTGCTGAGTAAGGTAGTGTGTTTCACCCTGCCTCTCTTTTGCTTTCCTTCATGTTTTCTTGCATTCTTGGGCCATAATTACAGCATAGGTCCAAATAACTTGAGTTTTGCAGAGGGTTGGTCCAAACACAGAAACTATTTTCCATGAACTGTTGACTGTTTTCAAAAGAACGGAGTGCTGAGAGGACTATTCATTCTCTATGTCAGGTTAAACTTACCTGGTTCATCTTTGATCTGCCTACTGAGTTTATTAGGATTTCATAATAACTGGGAAAGAGTTTATGAAATTAATTTCATTAGAATCGGCACCAAAGTGTTGCAACTTTCTTGCCTTTCTCTTTGAACCATGCTGTCAAAAAAAGATCAGTACTACAAAAATGTATCTGCAATTGTTTCTCTATAGCTGTAGCAGCTACCCCTACCCAGTTACTATGCATAGGTGGACTCCCAGGCTGGTGGAAGACAAGCAGAGGGTATCTCTGCTTCACAATTGTCCTTGTGTGTATTTGCCTGCAGGATTGGCACTGTGTCTCGTGTCTTTCAGAAATGCAACTGTTATCAGAAAAAGGAAAAAAAAAAAAAAGGTATATTTCCATTTTATCACTGTTGCTTTAAAACTTCAGAATCTGGGAGCAATATGAAAAAACCATTTCACTCTTTGTCAGTGTTCATTTTAATGCTTTTCTGGAGTTGTGGCAGAAATTTGCAATCAGACAGCTCAGTGCAGTTGGAAATATTTAATTTCCAGAAAGGGGAAATTCTGGGCTCCTGTGGAGTCCTAAAGCCTGAAGCTAATATATAGGCCCCAACCTTGCTTTCATTTAAGTCACTGGCAAAATTCCCATTGACTTCAAGTGAAGTCAATTGGCCCAGTTTCAGAAAAGGAGTATTATTAGGTTTAACATTTTAAACCCACAAGCATAAGGAGCAGACTTAACATTATCGTGATTGAGCATTTTATTTTCAAATGCATTTGACAGTATATTCAAACAAAGAAATGTGGCTTATCTTTTAAACTTTCAAATTGCTAGGTTGAGCAAAATGGGAGCTGCTTTCAATTAAATAATGCAATGAAAAGTATTCGGGCAGAATTGCATTTGGCAGAAGAAAATACTGTATTTATCTCATTGTAATCCATTCATTGCTTTATGGCTCCAGAGTCCTCAAGCAAATATCATAAATCCACATGATGCCCTTGCATGTTCCAGCAGATTTTGCATTTGGGTCTCCGAGTTAGCTGGAAGATGTGTTAAAACTCATGTAAGCAGGGAGTTTCCTGTCAGCCACCCATCTGAGAAGCCTCAGAAGTGCTAGTGATTACAGCAAGGTTTTGGATGAAGCCATGCATCAGAAATTGGCTTCCGATATGTCCGCTACGGAGGAGAAGACCAAGTGAAGTACAACTGAAACCGCCCACAACAAGCCAACTGAAAACATTTCGGAGGTTTATGACATCACAGTTGTGAGGGAAATTCAATTTTGAAGTCATGTATGTAAATCCCAGAGCTAAAAGTGTTGCCAAGATGAAAGGCTGCTTTAACCAGGTCTGTCTGGCACCATTTATCTGAGTGATGGAGTTTCTTAGGCATTATTTTACCTATTGTACCATGGCAGGGAGGTTGACAAGACATCAGTTGCACAAGTAACACCACCTCTTGTGGACTCTATGCTAATGAAAGGGCAGAAGAGACATGTGCCAGGTGCTCCTGAGGATAGTGAACTGTATCCTATTTTGGGTGTAGGCATGGTTCAGCAGGAGAGATGAGGGCAGTGCAGGCTTCCTGAGCCCTGTTTGAAGGCTCCTCTGGAGGTTTTGCTGCTTTGAGGCTCAAGTGGAGACTCCAGAGGTGTGGGACTGTGCAGCTGGGTCCATGGTGGCAGCAAACAAGCAACGACTTCACTTCAAGGAATGGCTGGACCAGACCAGATGTGCCTAACTCTCCAGAGTCTTCGTAAACTGGGAAGTCAGAAGCAATGTCTTCACCCTGTGGAGCCTCCGGTGTCTGCTTAGCCACTGTTTCTGTCTGTAATGGAGTTGCTGTGGGTACACCAGGGCTCAGAACCCAGTGTATCCAGAGGATTCCTTTGCCTCTATGCAGAGGGATCTGTGTAGGGATCTGTGCATGAATGAAGATGGATGGGTGAGGCTCCAGCAATGAAAAAATACTAATATTTTAACTGCACTCTCTCATTCTATGCCTTAGATGCTCGTTGACTTTTGCTTGCTCATTTGTGTGTACATATTTATAAGACTCCTATGATGTGTTTGATTTCCTATTGTATTATTCAAATAAAGGAAACAGAGAAGATTCAAAGGCAGTCTAGAGTAGGGATATTATATCATAACTTCTCAGAGCTAAGGGATTTCTAAGAAGGTACCATGAGAAGCTTCCAATAGCAACTTGTGAACTGCACAGGCCAGAGTGTGAGCAGGGACTTGTGCTGCCAAGGTCTCCAAATTCCCTCTCTTTAACTGCTCACAGACACGGAGAGTGGTGACTTCCTACCTTCAGAGGCAGTGATCAAGGTACCGGATGTGTTACAGGTCTGCCAGGGACTCCAGCAGTCATGGACAGACACTGGCCATGAGAGGGCATAGTATGGAAAAGTACTCAGGATTTGCTTGTTTGTCATTGGGCAGAAATAGGAAAGATGCTCGTTTTATAATCGGCTGCTCAACAAGTAAATTTACTGCGATGTTCAAGCTTCCTACCACTCGCATGGTGACTTCAAAGCGACAGGATTAAGCAGCCGGTGATTGTACCAGTACCAGAAAAAGTATACAACTGGTTAAAAAACTAATCCTAGTACTCTGCCAGCTGAAAGAACCTGATTGTATTTGCAATATGGAAGATGGATCTGCTCATCCGATGCTTTCTACTATGGTAACTGCAGATGTTGTGAGCACAGTAACTGAAGGAAAATTATTCTGCTAATTTTTATCAGTACAAGCTCATTCAAATAACTGATATTTATATCCAGAATAACTCTTCTCTGCAGACTTCAACATAGACCAGGGAGTCTGTCCTTAATCCACCTGATTTCATGTTTGTTTATCGCAATAGAGAGCCAGCATGTGCTGAGTAAACAGGTTGGTTTAGAAAGTTAATAACTCCTGAGTTATTAGATGAGACTTTTATGCCTAAACAAGCACAGAGACATAAACGAGTTAACCAGTCACAGTCAGTTCTAGGAAGGAATCATAACCACATAACTCAGTTTATCCATGGAAGATAAACTCCTGTAAAGAATCTTGTCATTTCAGGGTGCAATGACAGATAATTAATTTAAATATGTATTTTTAAAATCTTAATCCTGTTCCCCTGAATGAGGTGACTTGCCACTGAGCCAGATGCTGAGTCAGACCGCTAATGATGTCTGAAAACAATTAATGGAGACTCTATATTCCTGAATATTTCACTGAATTGTACACTTTCAGAAGGTACATTTTGAAGTGTACCTGTGGATTCCTAGAAATATTCTGTGTCTGCAATAAAGAGAATAAAATACTGGGAGAAAATGGATTATTTTTTTCCGTTAAAAATGTGTGCTTTCTTGTTGATACAGGATGCAACCACTAAGGAATCTCTGACACTTCTCTTTGAGAAGATTACAGATCTTTCTCTAAAACACCAATTTTAAATGCTGTCTTGTTATCTACAGTTGATGCTCTTACCATCCCTTTTTATAGCAACCATTTTTCAAACAGCTTTTGAGTCAGTGCCTCAGACTAGTAGCCATTGTCTCTTTGAACACTTTTTTATTCTGTCCAGTGCTTAAATTGCTGACTACCCCAGATCTAGAAGACGAATTACTGCAATGAAAAATATTCAACCATCAAAATGGCTGCTGTCTTTGCAAGAAACTGCATTAAAGACTGGAATTGGCCTAGACCAGATATTCCCAGCACTAGCAGTGTATTAAAAAAAAAATCAGAAATGTATATACCATTTAATATGTTAAAGATTCAAGAGCTGGTGGGATAAATGCATCAGAAAACACGGTGCATAACTTTCTTGCCTTTCTCTGCCTGTTCTCTTTTCATGAACTGTTGTTTACACTGAAATTTCCTGTCTCTGTACAGAAGTTATGCTACCTCTGCTGGTAAATCTGGCTATTTTAATCTGTTTATGTGTTGATGCAGCAAAAATGTGCTTGGTACATCCTCTGGTGGCAACACTTGGAAACATCAGTTGGATGTGCAGAAAATCGACTCCAGTTTCTATTTTCATGTATTAGAACTCTCTTTCCCACTTAGGCAGAGGAAACCTGGTGGGCAAGAGCATCTAGAAGCAGCTGTTGGGGAGCAAAAGACCACATCCATCCAAAAAATGGGCTGCCCCAGGATGGCCTGTCAGCCACAAAGCTGCCCACAGCATGAATTTGGAGGGCTGGTGGCACAATCACACCACAGGTCCCTGTTTGCACCCCTCTGTGCCACCCTGCCACCTCAAACTTTTAAGTGTTTACGTAACAGAAGTGAACTTTTCTACATCTGGTTATGGTTCATTTTCCCTGGGGTACTCCTCACACCTGAGGAAAAGCAGCAGCCCGTTATGAGGCGCTGGCGCTCAGGGCAGGCGCAGGTGGTAAAACCCCACACGAGGCCGGAAGGTAATATAGAGGAGAACATGCTCCCAGCTCTTTGTACTTAATGCAAACAGGGCAAAGTAAGGATTAGTGAAGCAGTTTTCCACTATGATGGGTAGCCTGGCTGAGCAGGAGGTGACAGCCTGGACACTGAGAGGCAGCATCATGAGGTCCCCTCACCTCTACCCACTTCTTCGCAAGCAGCTCAGGCACTGCTGCTCCTCACTGCTGCAAGCCAGCTAGTGAGACAGTGTCACTTATCAATCAGTAATGTGAACAAGGAACAATAGTTGTGAAATGATATTAACTTAAAATTGGCTAGCATGTGGTCATCTGAGGAGCTTTTCTGTTTGACCCATAGCATAGTTATTTGCTTTTCTTCTTTTTTGCTCTTTTAACTCAGGAGATGGGCAACATACAAAATGTTTTCCTGTACTACTTTTCACTCTAAGAGAGAAGGAGGATTAGCTACTACTTAGTTACCTGACATCTTCCCAAGACATGTTGATGAGGCCCTTGAAATAAAGCCATGTAGATTTCTCAGTCCTGGAGAGTAGATTGTGCTGAGGATGAATTTCTGTCCTCATGAGTGAGCCACAGGAGGGAGGCATAGAGGATGGGAAGAGCGGTATCAGGAACCACCAACATGTTGCCAGGTGGGACTGGTGGAACTGGTCATCACTTGCACCACTGTCTTCAGGTGGTGTGGTGGCTTCTCTGTAACACTGAGATTACAGACTAAACAAAACAAAGTGCCCTGTGCAGAATATAGTGGAAGTGAGCAATGGGATTTCTTCAATGAGGACTATTTGCAGATGAGAGCACAGCCTGCTGTGGCTTTCTGGATCTCTGCCTGAGGGCACTGCCAGACCTGTACCCAGGGAGGTGTCTGGTGCCAGTACCGGGACAAGAGCTGCCCTGGTGCCCCCAGCTGAGGCAGTAGGACAGGACGGGCTGCCAGGCCCTGCCCTGCCATCCTGGCAAGACCCCAGTCCTCATGGTGCCCTGATGCACTACCATGTCCATACTATGAAGGACACGAGAAGGGTGGGGGCAAGATAAGGGCACGTTGTTACTGAAGCTGAATGTGGTTAGTCTGGAGGAAAACCTTTCTAGAGAAGGGAAGGCTCACATAGAAGCTCTCTACAGCAAGTTATACAAGTGCCTATCAGTCACCCTTGCTTCAGTACTGGGATAGGACTAGACAGTACAGTTCAACATCCCTGTGTTTTCACAGCAGCAAGTTCAGCATCCCTATGTTTTTACAGCAAGTCCTCTGAGAGGAAATGTCCCTGTCAAGACTGCTTGAAGGTGACCCATTGGACATCACTCAAGCAGAAATAGAGGACAAGTCACTATTTTGGCTAACCCTTTACAACCCTGCTTCTGTGATCTGGGAATGATCAAGCACTTTCATTAAGTCCTTCCAGTTCAAGACCTGAACACCTGGATCTAGCAGTGAAACTTTAGACCTTCAAAAGGCCCATCAGGGCCACTGGTGTGGCTCTGCCTTCCTCTCCCAAAGCAGAGGTGATCTGACTGCAGGTACCATTGGGCACATCCATTTCCAGCAATCCCTTTTTCAAGAGACTGGCTACATGGCTAGGCAGGCCCAATGCCATTTTGTTACTAAGCTTGCTTGCTGTGAACATTCAGTAAGTAGTGGCTGCAGCTCTAATATTTAATTATTTGTTTGAAAAAATATTTATTCAAAATGCATTATTAGAAGGGCAAACTATTAGATATTCTGAGTACTAGAGTGTCTTATAATAGCTCGGGAAAGAGGAAAACGTGTGCAAGTATTCAACAAACATGGAAAGCAGACAATAGCTTCCAGGCCACCTCCTACTGCTCAGAGAAGATTTGCCTGCGGTGCTATATAAGAGAAAGATTCTTAACAGACCTTTGAAGAAATTAAGCATTTGGACTATCCACACTGATTCTCCAATACCTGGAAAATAGGAAATAACAAAAGAATTCTTGTTTAAAATTACATATCCTGGAGATCTGTGAGTCAGGAAAAGAGAACAGACCTATTGATCCTGCAGCTGGAGATGAAGCACTAACAGGAGTGAAAAAGAGTGGAAACATTTCTGTCAGGTGTTGCCTGAATGTGTGCAGGGGTACACTATTTACTTGAAATCACAAAGGTGACTCAGTCACTTTCAAAAAAAAGGGTTAAACTTTGGCCAAATCCAATCCCTACACCATCAGAGCAAGGGGTCTTATGCACTGAAATAGGTAGAAAGGGATAAACATTTTCCCCAAGAAGTGCATAAATTCTTCTATATGCTATTAATCTCCCATTGTGTCCTTTTATTAAAAATTTACAAAATTAAAAAGATGTTTGTCACTCCTAGTGCATCCACAAAGAGGTTCCTGTATCCCTGTCAGAAGTGGTCAGAATATGTTTTTGTGGTTCTTTTCTTAAGGCCCATCACGAGATTGCAGTGACAGGGAAGATTCTGGAGTTGGTTGATTTGTGTTCTGTCTGTTTTCCTTCTCACCTTCTCACCCAACTGCCCCCTAATTGTATACCTAACCTGCGAGTCTACAAATGAGCAGGCACAACCGTTCTCTCACACATGAGTTCAGAGTTCAGTGGCTTTCCACTGGCAGGGCTGGAGGAGCTATTCCTTAGGTTGCTGTCTTGCAGCTTCCAGGACCCGTGGTGCTCTCTTAGTCTACATCTCCATCTTGTGTCTGGCTGAGGCACAAGGACTGGATGTGCCAAGCCTGCTAACCCCTGGCAAGAGTGATCTGTCTCCAATGGCCAGTTGCAGATCTCATCAGGCAAGCAGCAGGCAGTGGAGCCACCCAATGTGGCAACCATCAGCCACAGCTGTCTCTTATCCACAGCTGGTTCCTTACCCTAAGCTACAGACACCGGCCAGATGTGGGAGGCTGCACCAGCAGCCCCCATCTCCCAGCCCAACTGCTGCTGGCAGCCACAGCACTCAGTCTGCAGCATAGCAATGGCAGAGGACTGGCCTCACAGATGGGTTGAGCACAGGCAGCTGCTGATGCCTGCCTCTCCCTGATAAGACCAACACTTGCATAAGCCCCTCTTTCTATTCTGCTGGTGGCTATTTGGCTGCCAGCATCAGGGGACCAGAGGGCTGCTGAGCCGAGCCAAGCAGCACGCTCGCTCTCTGCCCCATCTCTGCTGGCAGAAGGGAACAGGCAGTACTGTCTCATGGCGAGGTCCAAACGAGCAACTTCTCTTCAGTCCATAGGTGAGTGCCCACATGGCTGTCTCCTGGAAAGCAGTTTCCCAGAAGGGAAAGAGCAGCAGAGCTCCTACCATGCTCGGGAGATGAGTTGCAATTAGCAACTGAAAGGCAGCTGGAAAGAATGTCCTAGGGCAAGTGTGTCTTGCCAGGCTCTCCTTACAGCACAGTATGGATCAGAGTGCAGGACTAAATATCCTCTAAAAGGAGGAGGTTCAGGGAGCGCCAGGATTCAGGTTGAGGGCTGCTGTTTCTAAGGTAAGTGGTTTGCCATGGTTCAGAGTGGCAGGGCAACTCGAGGTACAAATCCCAGGCATGATGTCGTGACTGTATTGGCCAAATAACATTGTACTACTGGGTGTTTCCCTTATTTTCTATCATGGGACTTTGCTATTAAAGAACAATGGGAGGTTATTTAACACAATGTGGATTAATGAAGCAAAATCTACTTACTGGGTTGTTCAGGAATCAGCTGACATTACCCGAAGTATTCTTTGTGGTCCTAATATTATAAAGTTTATTATTTCACTGAGGCAGTAGTTAAATAAGATGGTAAACCTGTTTTAAGATGCTTATTACAAGATCAAAAACCCCGTGGCCATATGACACAAAACACTAAAACAACTTCAGTCTGTCAGTTCAAATTTGTTCCAAATATTTTGAATCTTACTACAACTTCAATCTGTCTTGACAGATCAGTTTTTAGCTCATCCTGCCCACTCTAATTTTATGCTGAATACACATCATCTGTTTACCCATAGTTGGGATAAAGCCTGGCATATATCCATACGCTGTACTCTGGCTAATTCATCAGAAATATTCCCGTGCCTCATTCAGATCAGATTTGCACCATGGGATGATCCAGGAGCACACAGAACTTACGCTGGGGATGCACAGCCTGCATGCACCCTCTTGACAGAAATGGTATGTGACAGAAAAATAAAATCTAGGAAGAAAATAAAAAGTATAGAAGCTGTAGGAAAGCTGATGAGCAAAAAAGAATGAGATCTAACTTTAGAAAAAAAATAATAATAAAAGATGTGAAAACCATGCACAAAACTGCATGTAATGCAAATATGGATACACACAGTACCAGATGTAAAGCACTGAGAATATAGATTAAAGATAATTCAAGACTAGGCAGAAGGTCAATGCAAGCTTCTCGACTTGATGAAGGAACTACTGGGTGAAAATCTGTGGTCTGTTTTATGAAGACCAGAACAAACAGAGCGAACTTTTCTGCTTTAATGTTGGTTGATCATAAGTAATTGCAAGTCACTTTGGAGAAGCAGTCTGGATTGCACATATGGGCTTGAATATATTTTTACTACAGCTCTGAACATAGGGCTGTGCAGCTGGAAACAAACAGGAAAAACACACCAATAAAATGGGAGGACTCTATCTGGAGGACATGAAGAAAATCTCATTAAAATCTAATGAAAGACAATGTAAGAGACTAAGGAGATAAAAAATACCACATGATCTCGTTAAATCATTAACTGAAAAACTCTGAGAGTAGGTTTACAATTTGACAGTTTTATAATTCCGTTCTCTAGCTAAATGTCCTCTTCTTCCAGGTTTGTTTTGGGTGTCAATAGCTCTACCCCTGTATGTAGACATCCATCAAAGCTAAAGAGTCAGCTGGAATTCTTTGGTGGGAAGGAGATCATGTTTTGAATTTTTTTCCTCTCCTTCTGGCTCCTAGGGAAAGGGACAGGCATAAGGAAAGTGAGAACAGGAGTATCTCATCACCTGGTCTCTTGCTACCTAATGAGCTTGCCAAAATTGAAGATATTTGGGTTCTTCCTTTGTAGAAAAGGGTGAGAAAGCAGCATTATTAAAAAAAGTTTAAAAGCAATCTCATAATTTTTATAGATGTTTTTCTATATAAAAAACTTAATCAAAGTAATATCAAATTACTCTTTTCCAAGGGGTTAATTAGCAAGAGGAGGTGCGTATTTGAGACCACAAAGTCTGTCCTGTTTAGCCACAGCAATATAATCACGTGTTATCATGCTCTGCATTTACAGGACAAATGCCAGATACTTTCTCAAAGAGCTTTTTTTTTTCCCCTCTGTCTTTGAGAAATAAAAACAATCATTTAACAAAACAAAGATAGAATCCAGGTTGGACTACAAAGGAGCTGGAGGGTAAATGAAAAGAGAAATTTAGCTCATACAACGGAAGTCCTAGAGTGTTACTGAAACTGGTTGAAATTTGAAATCTCAATAATTTAGGGTATAATGGCATAAACTAAAATTGCATTTTAGTTCAGAAAAACACTGGAAGTGTCAAAAGAGCATTTACGTTTCTTGCAGGTAGGATAAAGACTCATCTTCAGAAGGTGTCGTGGTTTCACCCCGGCTGAGAGCCGAGATCCACGCAGCTGCCTGCTCCTTAAAGGAAAAGAGCAGGGAAAAGGGAAGGGGTGTGTGTGTGTGTGTGTGTGTGTGTGTGTGAAGAGGTAGGGGAAGGGAAAAGGAAGGGGCAAATAACCCCAAAACCAAGAAATAAGAGGCCCGTGGGTTGGGATAAGGATATTTTACTAAGATAACAGAAAGATACAATATAACAATGCTAACAGGACTTTAGAGCAAAAATATATGAAGCTGTTGATACCCAATGCAGTTTCTCACCAAACCCACAACTCAGGCCGTGCCACCCAGAGCCATCCCAGAACCCGACCGTCCCCCAAGAACTGCGCGTCCTGGAGCCGCCCCAGGCCTTCCTCCCCTCAGCCCCCGATATCCTGGGCAGGACGTAATTGGCGTGGAATACTCTCTTTGGTCAGTTGGGTCACCTGTCCTGGCTTCGCCCCTCCTTTCTCATGAAGAGCTGAGAAAGTCCTTGACCGTCTGGCAGCAATTAACAACATCAGGGTGTTATCAGCAGTACTCCCATTTTAACTCCCAAACACAGCATTCATCTGCTGTTACAAATGAATTTAACTCTATCCTGACCAAAACCAGGACAGAAGGCTTCACTAGTTCCTTACTTTTGAGACCCCAAGGTTAGCCACACTGTGGTCTCTTCTATCCAAATAATCTCATCAACCCAAAATAATTTCAGGACTTGGGTGAACTAAAACCCAAGTGTTGCTGTGCAGAAATGCAATGAACAACACAGTTTAGCACTCACTTAAATGGACATGGGATTCTGCTCTAATTCCAAAAAAAGTGTTAATGTCAGGCTACTGGCTGCACCTTCATTTCCTAAGAACAGAAAAAATGTCCTTGTCCCTCTGTCCCTCACCTTCATGAATTTGACATTCGCTGTTATGGGTGGGTTGACTCTGTCATTCTCCTCCTCAGCTGGGCAGGGGAGAAAATATATAATCAGAGACTTACAAGTCAAGATAAGAACAGGGAGAGATCATTCCACAATTACTGTTATGAGCAAAACTGACTCAACATGGAATAAAATGCATTTAATTTATTACCTAATCAAAGCAGAGTAGGATAATGAGAAATAAAACGAAATCTGAAAACACACTCCTCCCTTCTTTTCAGGATCAGCTTTATTCCCAAATTCTCTCCCTCATCCTCTCCCCACCCAAACCAGCACAAGTGGGACAGGGAGTGGGAGGTGTGGTGAGCTCACCACAAGTTCTCTCTGCCAATCCTTCCTCTTCAGGGGAGGAATCCTCACACGCTTCTCCTTCTCCAGTGTGGGGTCCCTCTCTCAGGAGACCAACTTCTCCAACATGAGTCCTTCTCCACGGGGGCTGCAGTTCTTCATGAACTGCCCCAGCATGGGTCCCTTCCATGGGGAACAGACCTTCAGGACCAGACTGCTCCATGGTCCCCCATGGGGTCACAAGTCCCCCCAGCAAATCTGCTCTGGGTGGGCTTCTGTCTCCACAGTCTGCAGGTCCTGACAGGAGTTTGCAGGCTTCCCACCAGGTTACAGCATCCTTCAGGTGTCAACACCCTCTCCCTCCCATTCTTCACCAACCTTGGTGCCTGCAGTTTCTTATATCTTCTCACTTCCTTCTCAAGCATGTTACCACAGAGGCATGATGATCGCTGCCGACTGGCTTGGCCTTAAGCCAGTATTGGCTCCGTTGGAGCTGGGGGAAGCTTCCAGCAGCTTGTTGCAGAAGCCACCCCTGCAGCCCCCACCACCACTACCAAAACCTTGCCATGCAAAGCCAAAACATATGGACAGTGAAAGAAAGTTTCTGCAGCTCATAACTGCAAGACACCAATTGTATCTTCCTTCTCTGCAGTTAGCAAATGAAAAGGGTGTGAAATGAGCTTGTTAGCCTCTTAGTGATTAAAAACAAAGTTAATTGTGATGGAACACTAACCACAATTATGGTAATCAACTCTAAAATGAGAATGAATCCTTAATATTAGATTCAATTTTGTTAATGAGAAACTGGGTTTAAAAACTGTTACTTGATTAACTAACCAAGACATGTAAAGAAGCAGAGAAAGCCAGAACAAAATACACCACTCAAATCCTTCTGGGGAAGGGTAAATACAACAGTATCTCATAGCACACAAAAAGCAGCTGTGCTCTGCTGCCACACTAGATGTGGGAAAGAACCCACATCAGCAAGGGAAGACATCTGATCGGGAACAGCAAGAGGAAGTTGTATCTTGGAGCAAAGAAACAAAAAGCAATGCAATGCAGGTGTCCAGAGGCCTTGGAGGGAGGGTTAAAGGACATGGTTAACCTGACTGTAGTGGTGCTCATGTGAGGCACTGCAGGTACTGACTTGCACAAAGCAGCAATTTTCAGAAAACTTCACAAACTTCACTCAATCCCAGATTATCACAGAATCACAAGTCTGGAAAAGACCTTTAAGATCATCAAGTCCAACCATATCTGTCCTCTACTTAACCATATCCCTAAGTACCTCATCTACGTGTCACTTAAATACGTCCACTTCCCTGGGCAGCCTGTTCCAGGCCCTGACAACTCTTTCAGTGAAGAACCTTTTCCTAATTTGAACCTGTCCTGGCACAGTTTTGTGCCATTTCCCCTTGTCCTATCTCCTGTCACCTGGCTGAAGAGACCATCGCCCACCTCTCTACAACCTCCCCTCAGGTAGTTGTAGGTGGTGATAAGGTCTCCCCTCAGCCTCCTCTTCTCCAGGCTAAACATCCCCAGCTCCCTCAGCCGTTCCTCATAGGATTTGACCTCCAGCCACTTCACCAGCCTGGTTGCCCTTCTCTGGACTCACTCAAGGACCTCGATGTCCTTCTTATGGTGGGGAGCCCAGAACTGCACACAGTACTCAAGGTGTGGCCTCACCAATGCTGAGTACAGGGGCACAATTACCTCCCCAGACCTACTGGCCACAATATTTCTGATATAAGCCAGGATGCCATTGGCCTTCTTGGCCACCTGGGCACACTGCTGACTCATATTCAGTCAGCAGTTAACCAACACCACCAGGTCCTTCTCTTCCTGACAGCTCTCCAGCCAGTCTCCCCCAAGCCTGTAGCACTGCATAGGGTTGTTATGTCCCATGTGCAGCACTCTACACTTGGCCATGTTAATCTTCATCCCATTGGTCTCAGCCCATCGGTCCAGTCTGTTCAGATCCCTCTGAAGAGCCTCCCAACCCTCAGGCAGACCAACACATCCTCCCAGCTTAGTGTCATCCAGAAACTTACTGAGGGAACATTCAATCCCTTCATCCCAGTCACTGATAAAGATGTTGAACTAAACTGGACACAGGGCTGAGCGCTGGGGGACACTCAAGCACTACTTGCTTTCCCAGCAGTGGCAAAGGCCCTGAAAGCAGAGCATTTTTTTTTCCCACCCCATTCTTACTATTTCTGCCTAGCAAGCATTTAGGAAGGGCTGCTCATCTTGTGCCTTGGGGAAATCCCATGAGAACAGTGTTTGTGCCAAACAGGTATGCAAACATCTGCCCATGCTGCACATACTTAGGCTGGGCTGCCCTATTGTTTGGGAAAGATGTGTTCATTGCTTTAACAAAGTAATACACAACCTTATCTTTATTACGAAGGAAGAACTTGGGGGCTACACCAGGGCTCACAGTGCTCGCAGCTCCCCGCTTTGCATTTCCTAACACCACCGATTGCATTAAAAAGTCAGATGAGCTCCATTTTGTGAGTAAGAAGCAGCAGAACTTCCCGAAGAGTTGGAGGCAACCCAGTGCCTGGACTCATCGTGCTTCTCAAAGCCAGTGGTGGCTCTGCTGCCACGAGCCCCAACAACCGTGGAGATCTCCGGTGCAATGGCAGTGATGCCAGGAGAGCAGCACCCTGAGCCACGGGTGTAGTGAGAACCCACTGGGGCCACAGGGCTGGCTCTGTAGCCACCTTTACTCCTGGGGACATCGGTACAGCAGCCTGACTTGCTGCTCTCTTTGTTGGTGGTTGCTCTCACCTCGAAAGGTGCCACGTGATCTGCTCAGCTGGAATTCACAAGTGGCAACTGGGTAGTGGCAATTCAGATTTGATTTCTGGCATTTATTTGCTAATTTTATCTGAGTAGACACGATCTCAACAAATGGCTCAATCTACAGTTTCCCTTCCATTTTTAGCAGAAGCCAGCCTCAGTTTTCATGCATGTAATTTTTCTTGCAGATGTAATTTTCTCTTTGCTCACAGATCCCAAGGGGCATAGGTCAGAAAAAAAAAAAAACAGATGCCAAATTACAATGCTGAGAGAAACAGAGAGAGAGGAATTTTCTTTGTTTGCCTTTTATACTGGGGAACAAGCCCTGCCTGAAGCTCTATGGTATGCAGACATCTAGTGGCTGGATAATATAGTGCAATTAAACATCTTTGCAGGACACCTGTACAAATTCTGCGCTGTCATATCATCATCTGAAGGCCAGATACCTCGAGTCCTGTCAAAACCAGATTATTTGGCTCTGCAAGTTCACTTTTCATTCATTATGGCCCTAGTCACAAGTATTTCAAAATACTCTGGCCTCAATATGTTTCTAAAATTTTGTTCTCAACTGTGTGGAACAGGAGTGGTCAAAACATAAAATGCCAAGAAATCCGGACGGTTCAAACTGCTGCAGCACATCTGCTAAATCACAGCCCATAATTTCACACCGAGACTCATGCACTTGATAATCATTATTGGCTTCCCTGCCAAGAGCCCGCAGCGCTCGGCTTTTTGTGTTTGTTTTTGATTTGTCTCCTGACTAAACATCTCCTTATCTATGTGAATTACTACATGTTTCTAAGCCATGAATAAATCTTTCCACTACCTTCGGTTTGCATGTTTCCTTCTTGCTCAGCCTCACATAGCGTTATCCAGCTTAGACCAAGCCTTTTTTCTAATTATGATTCCAGATAATGAAATTCATTTCCAACTGACCTATAGCACATCCAAAAAACCCCCTGGCACCCTCACATGAGGTCAAACATGCATTTTTCCAGTATCATTTCAAACCTGTTGTTTTAAATACTGATGACATAGTGCATCATGTGCAGTTGCATGTGTTTCACCGACGTACCATCGCTTTCATCTCTTTCATGCTCACCACTGTCAGATGTTTACATGGGAGACACTTCAAAAAGCACTGTTTGTAGTGTGTATTTGTATTGAAGCCTAAGGGAGGAGAGGAGTTTATGTCTATGTAAGATCAAGATGTTTTTGTCTCCACCTCAGACACTAACATCCCCTTAAATAACAAGCACAAGAGTTGCTCATGCGCTTCCAGATCCAGCCTTCACTTTTGAACAGAATTGAGTTTGTGTTATTTCTTTATTCTCTTCTGGGGGGAGGTGTAACCCAACATAAGGAATGTAGTGAGTAGCCAGAGTTTGGGATAAGGATCCGTGTGTGCTGCCCAAGGACAAGCAGCCGATTCCCTGGCAGTGATGGAAAAGGGGCAGAAGAGTGGACTTGGGAACAAGGCTTTCTAGATGTGGTTTCTAATCAGTGGTTTGGGAGCTGGCTGAGGGTAAGTCAGCTGGTTTTACCCAACCTGGAATGGACCACTTCCAACACAACTGAGTTGAGATTGAAATAGAGAATGATATCATGCCCCTGATTAAGAAGTTTCTTTATGCTGTTTTGGGTTTGTGCTATCTTTATGCTTTCTTCTTTCATTGTTATTCAAGGCTTAAATAGCTCATTGTGTACTTTATAGGGCAAGTTGTTTTCAAGTTTATGTAATATTCTCAGGCCCCATCTTCAGTTGTTTGTCTGATACCTGGAGAGGAGAAGGGCCTCTCTGGATCAGCACTGGGTCAGGCTTTGAGAAAGACCAAGCAGAAATGAAAAGCTGCCACTGCCTCTGTACAAAGCTTGGTAAGAACACTGGTGAGGATGTAAAGATACTGGACAGAATGGTCACCAAAAAATGACTGAGCAATGAAAAAAAAACTTTGCAACAGAAGTCATCATCTCAGCAGTTTTATCAGGGAGAAGACTGCAGAGGTGACTTGACTACTGAGTCAATGCTGGGGTTTTACCTTTGCAGGTAAGTCATAGCAGGAACTCCTGGACAAGGACCACATGTGTTGCAGGACAGTACAAAGAGTCTCTCTCTAAAATGGCTGCCTGCTGAGTCATCTTCTTAGTCCTGGCATCATACAGATGGTCAGTCTATTATCAGAGAGAAAAATCCCTCAGGTGATAGAAGAGAGAAGGCATTTGCAGAGTGCAAAGGTAGGTTCATTAATAAATCTGACACGTTTGAACAAATGAGCTAAGAGAGAAAAGCCCCATGAGAAAATGAGTGATCATGTCTTCAGAGCAAGTCTTGAATGGCATTACCTATAAAGGACTTGGGACTGAGCAGTGAATAGTGTGGGGGAAGAGAAAGGAGCAGGACTTTAACTCATGTCCACTAAGCAAAGGGGAAAATACTCAGCCATGCAAATGCCAACAATACCAGTACCATCCTGGTGAACTGATGCGAGGCACGCAGGCTTCATACTGGAATTTCTCAGCTTTAATTAGGAGGTCTGAAATTCATTTTAAATTGTCCTTGTTTTAAAAATAGTTCTATGTATAGTGATCTAATGATAAGAACATACAAAGAGATGTGTGCTTACAATGACAGTTTCATAACTAAATGTGCACATAAACTCTTCCAAACACATCCTGTGTGGTCCAGCCGCAGGAGATGTGGTGGATGATTCTCCCGCCGCCTGAGACGTCAGCAGGCAGCACCACCATATAAAGCAAGAACGTATCTCAAAATTTGCATCCATGGCTGATGATGCCACCATGAAACCCAGCCAAGAAGGAAAAGGCAGGCCAGAATTTGTCCTCTGTCTAGAGTCCTAAACCCTAAGACATGATGTTTTTCCCGTTTTTTCTGCAGCCTTCACTGACCATGGGGTTCCCTGGGATCTATAGGGAAGGAACCTTCATTCTCACTGGAGTTGATCTGACAACTACAGAAGGATTCATTTGCACAAGGCCATTACTGCTCCAGGGCTGTGCCTGCCAGTCAAACTCACTGAAGGCAAGCCTGAGCATATGGCAGGTTTTGGAGAACACTGCTGTGTATGAAGGCTTTCTTGTGAAGCTGCCTGTGGATCTCCCTCTCCATGTTGCTTCTGCAGCCTCAGCAAAATTCAGCTGAAATTTCTCAGTAAAATTAGTTTTTCTTTCTGTTGCTCTACTATTAAGCGTTTCTAATACTTTGGCAACAGTAGCCTTCAATTCTCCTCTGGGATTCAGGAACACCAATGGATAAACCTTTAGGAGACAGGCAGGGATGCTGGCCAGGCACCACCCTTTCTTCTTAGATTCAGTGTCCTAGTTCACACCTGTTTCTATACACAGCTACTATACCATGCCTTCTTCCACCAAAATGTCTGGGATCAAGTTTATCCTTTAAGTCACACCAATTTATGCTTGTTCACCTCACAGGCACATTTTGGGAATGGACCTAGTATTCATTATTGTTCCCCCTATGCCATGTTTTTTCATGCAAAGGAAACAAGGTAGTCGGGGCAGAAGGCAGCCGTAGGGAGCCTCTCCAGGAGGCTCCTCAGATGTGAACAGGCAGGAAGTCTGGATCAGAACCCAGGGTGCAAAGCACACCACATCATAGTCTGAAGTCAAGCCAAGAGCTTAAAGCCCTAAGTTTTCCTGGGAACTCCAGAGAACTAGAGAGGAACCCAAGAACATGTCACATGCAGAGGGAAGGTCATCAACAGCAGTCCCAGTTCAGCTGCCTTCTCCCAAGAACTGGATTTCTTCTTATTCCCAATACCATCCTTCAACACCTGCAGGGATGGACACTCCACCACTTTCCTGGGCAGCCCATTGCAATGCCTAACCACTTTGTGAAGTGTTTCCTAACATCCAATCTAAACCTCCTCTGGGGCAACTCCAGCCATTTCCTCTTATCGTATCTCTTGCTATTTGGGAGAAGAAGTCAGCCCCCACCTCTCAACTACCTCCCTTCAGGTAGTTGTGGAGAATGATTAGGTCTCCCTAATTTTCTTAATCAGTAAGTAACTGCTCAACACCACTTGGAAACTCACAACACACATTTCTAAGAACTCTTCACAGCTACGTGGAGTATCACACACATTCATACTTACCTTTCAGAGTATTTCCAGAGCAGACAGCAATCTGATTCAGAAGAATTTTAGCGGCCGTAGGCTTGAAGAGGAAATTATTAATTTAGAACCTTACACTTCCCTCCGAACACCTTTATCAGTTTTCATGGCTTCTTGAAAAGGCTAACACAAAAGCAGGCACGTGGAAGTCTAATTGGAGAGTAGCAGAGCCTCGCCACGCTCAATAAAACCTCTCACGAGTGCAGCGTAACTGAGTAATGCAGGGCGAGCCCTTCCTGCAAATTCCTCCCTGCAGATTCCTACCGAAACCAGAGAGACCAATTTACCTTCTCCCTGTACACCACCAATGTGGGTTGACCAATCTGGAATACAGAATGGGTGTGTTTTGTGAATGAGTTTGGTGTGATACTTAGATCTGGTTCTCAAGACAAAATACAGCTTTAAGTATTTTTACCAGTGGGTTTTGGTTTTTTTTTTCCTCTTTCAAAGCCAAACCTACAAAAATAAGAGTCTGACAACCGTTGAGAAAATCTCACTAAGCTCAGCTCCTCAGCAGCGGTGTTTATACAACTGGAAGTTCACGGCATAAGGCAATGCAGGACAGAACAGCGAACACAGGAAGGGAACACAGGAAAGGGAAAACATGGACTTCAATTTTTTGGTGGAGACATTACATCATTTGCTTTGTAATGTATCTGCATTTCACAGCCAGGGTATTATCAGCCAGCGCCAAGATAAGGAACGTGTTTATTTAGAGAATAAATCTAGTTCAGATTTCATCATAATGTCAATATTTGCTGTATTAATAGCACAGTTCCTCTCAGTTAACACGCAGGAGTTAATATGTTGTGTGCAAAGGGAAAAGATCTTCCAAATGGACTGTGCATATAACCTGGGAGCTGCCAGGTTTGGAACACGGTTCACTCCGCTTTTGGCAGATTCCTTCATTTCTGGTTGCAAGGAGACAGGAATAGGTCTTCCACCTTGCAGGACAGGGTGGGGCTTTTTCAAGATTTTAGTACCAAACCTGACAACTAAGTCAAATTACCAGGTTCTTGTCAAAAACTGCAGCCAGTCCAGCCGAGCCACCGCAGGCCACTGCAGCAGACTTTATGTACAGCCTTCTCCCTGCCCTACAGCATGACATGGACCAGGGTGAGGCCTAGCGCTGGTGACCTGCATGTGAGGTTGGGCTCTGGCTCTTGTTTCCTGGGGAGTCATTGCTGAAGGCAGAGGGGCAACAGCCAGTGGAGCTGCTACCTGGACATTATCAAAGTGCTGGGGACATTGCAGAGGGAATGCATGGGGTTGGCCAGCACTGAAATCTTGACCCCCTTGACTAGATAATGGGGTTATACTTCATTAAACCTGACTAAAAGGTGGAGAGGGACTTCCTTAAACATAACCCTAGATTTAACAATTTTCCAGAGACCCAAGGAGCAATTTACCAATTGCTGCCTCTGCTAAGCCCAAAAATGATCTCTGAGGTGCCTTCCAACCCAACCCATTCTATGATTCTATGACTGCATGGTGGGCTGCTTGCTGTGCATTTTCTACACATTTACTGCAAGGCATGCTGTCAAGGACAGCTGTGTCTCTCTCCAAAGGAACCGTGTGCTTCGCCTGAACACACAGTTACCAACACATGAAGCAGTCAGTGGCACCCACTCTCCCCAAACCCAGCTCATGTGTGGTGTGTGGGCTTATCCTATTGTTTCTGCTGCCCCCAATACACATGTAAATAAATGACCAAGAGAATTCCTAACTCATTATTCAGCAGCGGCTCTCCCCATAGCCCTTGAAGAGGTGAATTAAGCACGCCTTCTGACACTGCATTCAGTATTGCCTGGTGATGACTTTATGATTGATGACTCACCAATCTGCTCCAGGGAGTAACCTTCCCTTTGTGATCCAAGGGAGTAACCTCCCCTTTGTGAACCCTGTTTCCATCTCCATTGTGCTCCTGCCTGGAGCTTGCCATCTGTGCCTCCCGCTTTCTTCCACTCACGTAGATCACTGAATAAACCTACCCTCCTCATGCCAGGAATGAGGACCTCACTGATGGCAACAGTGGACAAAGCTACTGCCCATCATGTTATTGATCTGTTCTTGCAGGAATCAGAAGCTATGAGCTTGACTACTTGGCTTAGATCACTATTCTCCACTCTGTCAGATGTGTCATGTGTGGCACAGGATGACAACTCCCATGCTGCGCAGTCAGCTCAAGACAGGCAGAGCAGGTCCTCACACCACCATCCTCAGCAAGGTACAGAACATAGGAAACTGTCACAATTCACAGGAGAACAAAGGCTGATCGCTTCCTACTCAAACACTTCTTTGCAAACTTCCATGACTCACCAAGTAGAAACAATCCAGATGATTCTGTTTATTGTTATTCTGGTTAATTTTCCATATTTCAAAATTTCAAAATTGTCCTTTATTTCAGTAAGGTTCCCAATAACGCAAATGTCTCTCAGCTTTATTCAGACAAACCATGTTAAGTGCACAGGTTTGGCAGAGATGTGCTACTTTCTGCCCCCAAATTAATTCTGAATTGGCATAATACTCTCTATAAACAAACAACGTGTTTATTAGCTTTACAGAATGCACCTCCCCACTACAAAAAAGATGGTTACTGACAGCACAAGAGATGATACAGAATAAAATTAAATCTAATATTCAAAACAATGATGAGTATTTCTACATATTCACATTCAGACCAAGCCTAAAATAAGTACTGTTTGGATCACAGGCCACTATTGAATGCTATAGCAAAGAAACTACATAAGCAATGATAATTACCATTTAAAAATAGTTAACAGTGTGAATCGGAAGATTTAGTGTGTTTTCTTCTTTTAATGTACAGCCCTATTCCCAGAATTTCACTGGACCATGCGGACAGACCAACTGTCACAGCTGTCTATCAAGGCTGAATTAGATGAAGACAAACAATACAGGCTTTGTGGTTCAACTGAAGCAGCAGCCTCAAAAATTTCCATTTCTCATCCGAGGGCACTGTGGGAGCATTGTCTTCCCCCTCTCTGAAAAGAGAATGGAACAATTATGTTACTGAAGTTCCTCTGCAGTGGGTCTGAAAGACTGTTTATGTCCAGCCAGGGAGACAGGGAAAACTAAAAGCAGGGATTTCATGACAGCAGGTGGGGGCAGTTTCAGGGTATATACTTCAGTGACATAATGGTCCCAATTCTTCTCATTCAGGGTAAAGTCAGTGCCGGAAGATTTACTGGCAACAGAGGAAACGGCAATAAAAACACAAAGTTAAATGCAGCGGCGAATTTTTTAACTTGAAACAGAGCTTTACAACTGGCTTTCCAAATCAATCAGGTAATTGATTCTAATGTGGAGAGCACAGCAGTTCAACTAGAGAGGAAAATACCCTTGTCACAGAGAAATTTTTACCGTTAACCATTTTAGGGGCCCTCTCTACACAGCTCTCATTGGAGTCAGGTAGGCTCAGGAGATGGAAAGCAATCACCCAATTTGTTTCTCCTAATAGCAGTAATATTCTTACTCATTAGCAGCAGAGATAGATCAACACTTGGCTTCATGCAAACATGTATTCATGGGCATCAGCATAACCTTAAGGAATCAGTTGCTTGGGTTGCCCCAGTGCTTCTCAGTTCTGAAGGGCTAAACTGTTTCATTCGGTCATACTAATAATCTCATTTTTTCCTGAGGTTATTTTAGTGCCCACTGTAGCTCTGTACACACAAAGAATCTGTTAAGTGCTTGGGTGCAAATGGTCACCTGGGATTACAACTGCTTGCAGGGTCAACACACCTCCAGAGTTACCACTCTCCTTCTTAAAGAGAAAGGGAGCGCAGAAGCAGTCAGTCACTGGCAGTGCAATTAAGAAGTCAGTGTCTACCCATGAGACAATCTGTGCCACAACTTCCACGTGCTCACTGGTTATCACCCAATACCTCCAAAAGTCATGGTGTTTGGCAGCCAGAGCATTTGATGGTCAACTTGAAGAACTTCCTACCAGAAGCCTTCTAAGGGAGGCTGTAAGCCCTTCACAGAGTGGCTCGTTTCAGGAACAGTTACACTGTCTGTAATAGCACAGAAGATTCCGAGTGCTTCCCAGGGTTTGGCCTAACAGTGTGACATTAAAAGGATGCATAATAATAAAATTTAATGTTAACAGAATAATATTTTCTCTCTCCAGAAAAGCTCTTGGCATGTTTTTCAGTGGGCTGCTGATACAAGGGTGCAGGGACCAACAAAAAGTTCCTCTTGTGTGGACAGTAGATACTGGATCAGGGAACTAGACTGAAAAATCTGAGCCAGTAAGCTCAAAAGAAATGAAAAACTTTTGTGTTCTTAAGGTTGTGTGTAGGCACACTAATGCTGTGACATAGTGACACTTTCTCAATCTCAATTAGTGCTAAACTAATTAACAAAGCTGTTTTATACACTGCAGTGAGTAGTATCTCTTTTCTTTCTTGGATAATCCCTAGCGTGATGTAAGGGTGATTGAGTATCTAATTACTCCTTAATTGAATGCACATTTTGTACATTTTTCACTAGTTCAAGCTTAATGCTTTTGGTCCAAAAATCAAAGTCAGTGAAATTAAGTTGAACCGGGATTTGGGCAGCTATTGCATTAATGGATTAGTTTTGGAAAGGAGCCTAATTACGAGCCAGTCTGAAGATTTCAGTTGTGTTTGTTATAGAAATACTTAATGTATCGTCTGACAGAAGAGCGATTGAACATATTGGTAGTGTTGTTATTCACCTTTACCCTTTATTCTTGTTTAAGAGTAATTTTTGTACCATGCTTAAATTAATAGCACATTTCCATAATATATAGGGTCAAGTGACACACTATGTGGGCTAAAGGTTTATGTAGATAGGAAGATACCTGCTAATCTTCCAGAAAACTTTTTGGAAATGCAACATTTGAGCTATAATTGTATGAATGGGCATATGTATTATGACCAGAAAATTGACCAGATGCCTTTCTTGTTTATAGATTATATTTCTGTCTCTGAAATTTCCTCTGTTTGGGCTGAGTCCTACATACATTAAATAAAGCCCCACTGTTTCTAGGGAGAGTCCTCTAAAGATCAGACAACCGTCCCTAAAGACAAGCTCTCAGGATCAGTGCCATAAAGTGTAAATGCCTGGGAAATCTGAGCACTATTAACACAACACGCATGCTTTAAAAATAAAAGAAATACCAGCAAGATGAGTCAAAATTCAGAAATCAGACTCAGAAGGTAAAAAAATCATTATGTGTCCAAGAATATTTATTTTCCATTCTTTCATATAATAATTTTATGTATTAGACTCCTCACAGATAATAGGGGGGTTTTGTACAGAACTGGGATAAATGCAAGACTGCACCTTTATCTCAGAAACAAGGAACAGCAGAAAGTGCTAGGACAGGGCCAAGCTGGAATATTTTTAAGAACCAAAGGTCCCAATGTTCCCATAGTAATAAAAGAGGAGATAGAAGAAAACTTCAGTGAAAGGGATTAGTTTTTAAAGTCTTGCAGAAGTGTTGAGAAAGTGCAAAAAAATGGACTATGGAGACGGATTCAGTGTCGCAGAAAAGAGAACTGACTACCTTGTGAATCCTTATCTTTCCAGAAACACTTTTTATTTAACAATACCTAGCTAACTAAAATGCATCTTTGTTTCCCTTGAGCTCTGGGAATGCATACAAATCTTTTTTAAAATTACAGTAAGTTCTGCTTCATAGCACTGCTCTGTCATAAACTGTGGTGTTAGCCATAAAACATTGCTAACAGTCACTGCTGCCATTCTCTTCCTTGAGTGACAATTACTAGTTGCAAAAAACATTTTCAGTAACCCCAATAACTTGGGTTAACTTTGTTTGCTATTTATTTTCCAAACATGTCTGTCTGCTTAGTGAGAGGCTGCTTGTATACTTTCATTGTTTTCATCCATATGAAATAATTAGAATTCCAGTAAGGGGAAGGACCTGTGACTACCTGGCTCTTCAGTTTCAATGGAGTAACAATGCCCTGCCTAAAACACGTGTGATTTCATCCAGGCACAACAGAGTACACTCCCACTGCCTAGCTCCTGTAACACTGCCAAAGGAGGAACGCACATCGCAGCCTTTCTTCTCTCTCAGTGGTCAGACACACGTACCCCTACGTCCTTCTGATATCCTTGGCGTTGGAGAGCTCTTCCATTGCTACAGTTCATCTGTACCAATCTGGAGGTTTTAAAAAGCAGGTGCAGTATTATCAAAGATGATTTAAGCTTCCCACCACTTTGCCTCACTGCTCATTGGCAGCATTCTCCCCATACGTGAAAATCCCGTCGCAGAGTTTCAGTGTGGGTTCAGACTCCAGCTTTTGTGCTGAAATTGCCAGTAAACATGCTTGGTTTTATGACAGGCACTCCTGGCTACATTGGCACTTCCCAAGTAGCAGCCTACAAACCATGCATGGTTTATGGTAAGCAGCTGGAAATCACACTCTCAAAATGCTTCTCGTAAAACAGCTGATGGTAACGGAGTGCAAGGTGGATAGCAAAGTATGTACCATGCTGATAGAGAGCTGGATGAAGGATCTTTTTTGAAGCATAAGCAAGGGTGATTCCTAGGCTACCTTAGGAATTTTTTTTTAGCTTTGAAAGCGAAGCACAGTATTTTGTTTCTTCTTTGTTGCTTCTTTACATGCCAAGGGATTATTTTTTTTCCATTTCTCCACCAATATCTTTGTATTTCTAAGAGCTCAGTAAAGGCTTGAACATGGACAATTCCAAATGGTACTCATTCTGGAAACAGCTACAATTCAGAACTGTTTCCTTCCTCATTTAGGGTTTGATCATTCCCTGTAGTGATGCTCTGGCCTGGACACAGCATAAATTCCTAGTACAGCAGTGACCAGTCTATGGCTCTCGGGCTGCCTGTGGCTACTAAATCCCTAAACTGTGTCTCACATCAGAGGCATGACACACAAGCAAAAAGAGTTTTGCTACTCACTAATTTGAATCCCCAGCAGTGAGAAAACAAGTTAGGCTGCCTTACATGGTTCACCTAAAGTCTCAGTGCAAACCCCATTCCCTGCTGTTCCAAGTAGCAGGAAACAACCTGAGGAGTTGCTTTCATCCATTCTTGACGCTCTTACTCCCCTGAATGCTCCACAAGTTTTGGTATGCTTCCAGTAGGTCTTGGATTGTGGTGTGCCACTCACAAGCCAAAGCTGGTTTGCTGCCCCCTGCCCTCCCCCCTGCCCCATCGTCACACACCCAAACATAAGCACATTCTCAAGTACTCTGAAGTGCCAGCACAGTGCTGGGCACCATACATGAGCTCTTAAAAACAGGAGAACAATAGTCAGTTTTGTTGATAACATGAAGTTGAATTTCTTTCAGAGACTGAAACTTAACAATTAAACCAACCACATTTCAAGCACAAAAACTAAACTCATGGGGACAAACAATGACTGGTGAAAAATCACTTGCTGAGAAGCAGCATAAATACCCACATCAAATCTAGGAAATTGGTGCTTGTATTTCTAAAGAAATAAGAGTTGATAAACTTTGTGTTAGGTTTTTTTTTTTTTTTTAACCAGGAAAAAAGAGAAGAAAGGGCATAGCAGCCTAATGATGTACTGCTGCTCAGAGCTCGCTCCAGCTCTGGATCTACACAACAGGAAAGCAAGAAATCCTCAAGTGCTGGAACTTCCACAGAGCAACTTGGTTGTGAGCTTCAGGAACTACAAAGGCTGAGGATTGCAAAGTTCACTGAGATCTGCTTAGGCAAAGAAATACAGGCCATAGCATTGCCTTCCTCTGGAGATATTCAAGACCCGACTGGACGCCTACCTGTGTGACCTGTCCTAGGGAAGCTGTTTTAGCAGGGGGGTTGGACCTGCTGATCTCTCGAGGTCCCTTCCAACCCCTACAATTCTGTGATTCTGTGATTCTTACTCCATTTCTCAAAGGGAAGGCACAGCTCCACAGCTCACTCTGTATGTGAAGGTGCCTATATTCATAACCTTGTTACCACACAGTGTGCCATGCCGCAACGAGGGGAGTGCACCACTGCCTGCTTAGTACTAGCTCACTGCCACTGGCAACACTGATCCCCCTGTTCAGTGCCCTAAGGAAAGGGGAGCACAGCTCAGCAGCCTCAAAAGCAAGTCACATGCACTAACCGCTCGCTAAACACACCGGGTACACACACCACGTTTCCCTCTCTCCTTACTGCCACAACTAATGCTGTGCTTCTCTGCTTAGACAACACTCCTCTCAATACCACACAGTCTCAGCAGCATCAGGAACACAGTGTCTGTTCCTTGCACACCCTAAATTACTCCTTACAGTTCATCAGGGCTAGCACAACCTCATTATTTGACAGATGTCATTTTATTTTCCTTGAATGTACAACTAGGAAAATGGTTATTACATTGAGAATGGGGTTTAATCTAAATTAATTTTTGTATCATGATTTAGAGGACATTGGATAAAATTGCAGCTACTTGCAATCTGAGGTCTACAAAAGATGTACGAATGAATGTGTAAGTGCATCTGTGTATATAAAAATTAATGCATTTCCAGGAGTTTCAGTCACCAAAAAAAATGCTCAGCAGAACTGCAGTAATGTAGATGGATAGATGGAATGGGTGCAAGTCATCACCACACTTGGAGGACAATTCTTTATCTACAGATACAACAAAATTGTGCCTGGGATGTGCACTTTTGAGACAACACATTGGAGATCAAATTCTTTAGTTTATTAATTATGCTCAGGAGAAAAAAAGTTATCACTTTCAAAAGAAAATATTCTCTTAATATTATTTTACTCAGTTATTTTTTAGAATTAGCTCTTACTGCAGTCTCTGAGAAGAGTCTTATTATTTTCAATAACTTTTGTACCCAGCATTTCTTTGAGCTCCTTTTAGTAGATGGGTGAAATGCCATTTAACCAGCTGATGGATGGACTCATGCTTATATATCCTGATTTATAAAAAGATAAAGACATGTAGGCATGTCATGCTGAATTCAGTATCACTATCAATTCAAGTTGATATTCAAGTGTTGGAAATCAGACACCTTGCATATTCACAGATAAAGCTAATGTAATAGAGGAGAAGCACCTGTCTATCAAATCAGCTGCATGTAAAGCAACAAGGATTAAAAAGAGGGTGATGTACCACTGGAAACCACCAATGATGCTGTCTTCAGTGAAGAAAACACTACTGGGAAAGTACTTACCCAAAATAAAACAGCCTGTAGCCTGCTGGAACACTGACAATTCATGTGTTTAAAAATAGTGAGTCAGGACTCAAATTGAAAAAAAAAAAGAAAAAAAAAGCCTTTAATAAAATGGAAGATATATATCTTATATGATTTCTAGGAGTGCTAGCATTTGTTGTCCCCATTGTTAAGCTTTGCTGTATAACAAGAAATACAAATCTTTTTCCAAAATCACCTGAGATTATCAAGAAATACCCTGATGCCCATAGCAAAGGTTCTGAGTCAAGTATTAAGTATCAAGAAACGTAATGGTAACACTGAGGAAGCCACAATGTTATCCTTTCCCTCTTTTCTTTCAGAAAAGGACCTGTTAACAACTGCAAACAAGAAGTTGAACATGCACCAGTCATGCACCCATGCATGGCCAACAGCCAACAGCTTCCTGGCTGCACTAGGAAGAGCACTGCCAGCCAGTGAAGGGAGATGATCCTTCACTTGTACTCAGCACTGACGAAACATTCAGAGTACTGGATCCAGATCTGGGTTCCCCAATTCAAATGAAAAACAGACATACTGGAGTAAGTCCAGCTACAGGCCATGAAGAAGATTAAGGGATTGGAATACCATCTGAGAGAGCTGGGACTGTTTAACATCAAGAAGAGATGTTTCAAGAATCACACAGAATCACAGAACGACTAGGTTGGGAAAGACCTTTAAGACGAGAGTCCAACTGTACCTGTCCTCTGCTAAACCATATCCCTAAGTATCTCATCTACCCATCTTTTAAACACATCCAGGGAAGGTGACTCAACCACCTCCCTGGGCAGCCTGTTCCACATCCCTACCACTCTTTCAGTGAAGAATTTTTCCCTATAACCTAATCTGAACCTGAAGATGGACCTTATCTCTCTGTATAAATACTCTATGAGAACAAGTATACCAGACAGTGCCAACTCTTCAGTGGTACCCAGTGAAAGGAGAAGAGGAAATGGATACAAATTGAAATATGGGAAATTTCATTTAAAATTAAGAAAACTCTTTTTCCCCACAAGGGTGGTGAAATACAGATACAAGTTGCTTAGAGAGGTGGTGGAGACTTCAACTTTACAATACTCAAAACCCAGCTCGGTATGGCCCTGAGCAGTGCTGCTCTGAGGAGGATAGACCAGAGGATCTCAAGAGGCACCTTCCAACCACAACTGTTCTGTGATTCTATGGTACTTCACTGAATAAAACTGAACTCATTTTTTTCACCTTCCATGTATGAAAGCAAATCTGTACTGAGCTTTGTCTCCAAATTCCTTTACACCTGACTGGTTCTATCACTACCGGATACCATTTAAAGAGGTTAGAAATAAGGAAAACATGGCTTTTTTGAAGGAAACATGAAAACTTTGGCAACCACAGAACAGAAAGGATGTACAGGCTATTCTATAAGGGATATATTTCAAAAACACCCACACAACAGAGTCCAAAGACTTATAAACCCAGGCTATAGGAGGGAGATGCATTTTTAGCAGAAAGGCAGAGCTAGAAGGGGCCAACAAGATAGCAACAAACTCATTCTAAAACCCACTGGTTTAAAGAGAACAGTGAAGCTACGAAGTTCTACCTGTATTTTCCTCCTGAAGGCCCTCTTTACAGGGTGGCCAAACTTTGTTCTAGAACTAGAGAGGGTATTTTGAGATCTGGGCTTTCCAGTGACAGAGAAACACTTAAAAAAAACCCGAAGTTCTTTACCTGAGATTACACACCATAATATATCATGTTTGTGTCATCTCTGCCTTCAATTTGACAAACTACCACAAATTGCATCAAAGATCAACATATGCCATTTGATCACAAGCCACAAAGGGTTCAGTTCCGTCAAGGTTTAAATCAAGGCTCAGGAGCAGATGTTCTGAAGATTTGTGAGCATGGCATGCATACAGCCTGCATTCTGATTCAGTCAAAACTAATTAGACCTTTCAAACAACCTCTGTCTGCTCCTTAGTATACAACACTGATGGAAGCATTTATCTCCTTCATTTCCTGACAGAGTGACGAGGTCATGGAAAACTAATGTTCCTCAAGGTTCTTGGAGTGGCTGTGCCACACTGTCTTGGAAAAAGAGAAATTACTGAAAACTCTACTGACAGGAGTTCCAGCAGTTTTGGCAGAGGGGCATCATGTCAGAAAATATGTCCACCAGCATGTGTGTGGTATTGTGATACTCAGGCTTTAAAATAAAAGGTAATCTCTTTGAAAGGAAGAAATACTTCCTCTTGGATCACTATGTAGATTCCAACCTGAAGACTATTATCTCCCCCTCTGCACCGAATCTTTATAGCAGTATTCAGCTGATGTCAGTACTCCCAGCTTAAGGGCCTTATCCATTCCCATGAAGGTGTCTTTTTGAGAATGTCTGAGGTCTGTGTGAGGAGATATTGTTCCTCAACACCTTTCTCCTGGAGAGAACTCAGTGAGGAAATCCATATGATTTCTTTCTACACTTCATATATCCTGTTTCCAGCTCCACAGAGACAAATTAAATAGCAAAGATATACTGTGAATCCTTGAATGGGTCAGTGCTGTTTGGACTGATGCATCCAAAACAAAAAAGAACAACTGGCCAAATGAATTTCTGATAAATAATTCAATCAGGAGTAGAAAGCCAAGCACCATTTCTTCTGTGGGCTAAGCAATGCCAGAAGTGACAGTTCTCTCTCAGTGCTTCAAAGTCTGTAATTAGCATAGCCCTACAGTGAGGACTATCATTTTACATTAAAAATTCCATCATTTGGGAATTAAGACTGGAGATGGTTTTGTGAAGCATGGCCAAGATAAATCTTATTATTTAAAACAAATCCTTGTAAGTATTGACAAATGTAATAAAATTTCAAACATGAAAGCAAAAGGGAAATTTTTACATTTCAACTCCAGCACTGTAAAGGAAACTCTTTCATGCTTAAAATTCAAACTCAGTGTGTCAAGTAATTTCACTGTTACAGACTTGAATTACCTGCTCTGCCCTGAGGGCATTATTCACTCTCTGAGAAAAATTGTACTTTAATATTGCTATGATTTTCCCAAGTAATTTTTATGCAGAAGCTGGGATGAATTTGAAACATCCATTTCAAGATTAAAGTGATGACATTTGGCGGCTGCAGAGAGCCACGTAATTGAGAACTGGGCTTAGGGATGTGCCCAAAACTAAATCCGGGAATGAGAAAACAATATTCATAGAAGGACCAATGTTTTGCTTCTTTGCTTAACTTTGAGGATATAGATATTAAATAGGGTTATAAAGTACAAATAAACTCTTACTTCAAACATTTTTAGATCCATATTGAATGCTTATATATGGAAAGACCATGAAATTGTTGGCCACTGTCCCAGCCTATTTAATAATTTTCTGTCACATGCAGGAGGAAGATAATCTTCCCACTCGGTTTTAATGGATCCATTTTTGGAAGCACTGAATTATTAACCTCTTTTAGGGGTTATCTATTGCCTGATCATTTGTTAGCTTCATACTGAAGTTGGGGGCTGGACCCAGAACATGCTCTGAAGAGGCCTGAGTCCACAACAGAGCCTGGTGTAAACTAAGGTGTTCAATCATTGACTTAGGGCAAGAATTATGTGTACAGATCGGTGTCCTTACCCAAAAGTGTGTATCAGAAACCTTTCAGCAGCATGCTGAAACTCTGGATGAAGTGGTTCTCTTGTGAGCTTTGAAGAAATGTGGAAATAGAAAAACTGATGCTGGATTCTAACAGTAAAATAAGATAATTGGGAGTACTCAATTTTTTTTTTATTATTATTTAACTAAAGTTTATTGTAGGATAGTAGATGAAAACTTGCTACATTAAAAATTAGTAGGACTCATTAAAGACATCATATTAAAAGATTCATTCTTTTCTTGAAGACTTTCCAGATTAGCTTGTATCAAGGTGGGGCCACTTCATTACAAAATCAATCAGAAGTATTGGGGTCTTGACTTTCCAGATAACTAGTTATCTTGATAGCAAATCTTCCTTAACTCTCTTAGAATCTCATTACCAGGTTTTTCACTATCTAAAACATTGATTAACTAAGTATAATGAGGCTTAGGAGTAACTGCCGGGTATTCAGGGAATTTATCTTCTAATTGATTGAGTCTAGGGAACATGACATGGGGAGGTTTTAATAACTGAAGTGGGGATAATGCAGGTTCACATGTGTATTAGCCCTTATGTACTGAATCCAATACCATCCTTAAATTCTTGCTTTGTGAGCCAATGAAGGATGAAAATATCACTAAGGACAAGAAGCAGCAACTACTTTGATGAATGAAATATGAAAAACTAGCCATGACAGAAGTTAATTAGTCTCCTCTTCTATCTGCACTGGTTTTGACCAAGATTCAGTCTGCTTGAGAAAGAACAGCATTGTAAAGCAGGAGGAAGGGATTTAGGGAAAAAAAGCCTCCTTTGAGTATTAAGAGAATTAAAGGCCTCCTTCCTTTTTTAACAGGTAACATTAGAAAGATTCACTAATGACTGGTCTTCCAAAAACATGCTAAGAAATGAACCAGTGAACCTCAGTAAGTGGGGAAATTTGTCCCATAACTTAGGCATACTGTGCTGTTGCCCACCACAGCAGGAAAAAAGTAAAGCTACAAGAAGTAACTGTGATCTAACTGTGCATGATCTGCTACATACCGAAGTCAATAAAAATATTTCAATTCACTAACTTGCATATCAGAATCCAGCCACTAAAGAACTCTACAGTAACCAAATTGTCATACCACAAGCAGTACAGTGTCAGAATTTACAGCTGTGATGATATATCATTACATAAGATGAAATTAACTTAGTTCATTTTCTCCCTTAGCTACATCTCCTCTATGAAAATTACTTCAATGTTTTGATTTTTCTGCTAAGATTTTACTTACCTGAATAAAGACCTGTTTTCCTTGCTCTTCCTCTTCTGCTACTGAAAGGCAGCCCGGATGATTCTATCGCTAAGTGGCTGTGTTGGTCTGAAGTTATCTCCTAGGATTCCATCACAGCCTTCTAGAAGCTCAGCACCTTTAACATGTGTCCTCAGCCTACGAAATTCCTCTATCTGAAAGGTAGAAAAACAGACATGAAGAGCCTGAGATACATTCTTCACTATGGGACTAATGACCAAACCCAGCCTTGCCCAGACACTTCTGCAGCTTTGAACCTTGGGAGTGTTCAGGTACTACATGCTAAAGTCAAAATGCATGATTAATAACATTTTAAAATAGCTGTCACCACTGTCAAAACATTTAACATATAGAGGAAAAGGAGAAATTTCATGCATATGGTTTAGCAAATCCTTTGCTTTTTTGTAATTTCTTTTGCTTTCTATAACCTTCTTAGCCACTGTAGATTAGATCTGAGCAATCCACCTCATGGTTGTGACATGAGAGTAATCATTGTGGTCTTCTTCAAAGAAGTGCATTTCAGGAATAACTTGGTCAACAACAATTTGGTTTTAATTTCTTGTAGTGATTCACTTATTGCCTGAAATTGTTGCTTCAAATAGAGTCAAAACTCAGTATAAATCATGTCAATTGGTCCAAAATAAATACATTTCTGGTTTATAGACTCTTTTTAGATTTTTCTTAATCTAATCTGGTGTAGAGAAGAATGTGAGCAGCTTCCACCTCCATACCCGGTAACAGCATCACGTACCATGTGATAAAAAAACCTGAGAAAATCATTGCATATCTCAACAACATTATAACTTATTGTTCAACAGTGCTGGTTTTTAAGAGTTTGGTATCTGAAATAAGTACCCACAAGTACTATAAAACCAGCGTTTGCTTTTGCTTTGGCAGACTGGCAAACTATCTTAGCTGGATGCAGTAAACCTCTTTGAAGGCCAGCCCCCCTAGCCTGAGCGTTCGTGCTTGTGCTGACCCTGTGAAGTCTCCCTATCCAGCTCAGCCGCAACTTGAAACTGCAGCTACAGAGGAAGCAAAATGAAGCCTAAAGTATTTAATCATCCTATCATCTAAGAAATCATAAAGAGTAAATTTCTGCATGGAGAAATTGAATATGAAGGATTGCAGGGAGAACTGAAGTGTGCTTTCAAATTAAAAGAAAGGAGGTATTTTCTACAGCAGGTAATGACATTTTTATTCCTATACTGCCCACAGAGAATACTTTCTTACTGAAACCTGGAAGACAACTGCCTTCATTGTTGTTTTCCACTCTACAGCAGAACAGATACAGATTTATTTACTTGATTTACAGGCTAGCTCTGCTCTGCTGTATTTTCCTCAGCAGTGTGCTTAGAAATCAACACTTGGCTTCCTGCAGCTGAGAGAGAAGGCAACAGCTTAGACTCAAAAGATGAAAAGCAGAATGAACTGTAAAGCTCCTTGAAGGTGCTTTTAGGGGCAGATCTCTATTTTGGAAGATTATTTTTTTTAAATGTTTATTTTAAGTTGAAAACATGCCCACTACAGGCTTGGAATTGAAAAAGGTTCCAGGAGTCAAGTGCTGGTAAATCGTGGAACGGGTTTTGTAAAGGTACCCTTTTACCACCTCAATCAACTCCAGAAAGTCTGAAATAATTGTAGTTTAGGAAGGACCATTTTACAAGAATGTGGCTTCTGCTTGATCTTTTGAGAATGAGAGACTTCAAACAAACACAGATGAAGGAGAGGGAAGAGCAGACTGCAAAGCTGGCATTTGTGAGCTGTCTCCTAGTACAACTACAAATGCTCTGCCCCAATCCCCACAGCGAAATCTTTCTCCGAGAGCTACTCCTCACAAAGCAGCTTTCAGTTTCTTCAATCAGGAGAAGCAGGACTGACCCGATCCCTGTGCCTGCTTTTTAGTCTTCAGGGAAGTCAAGATTTGCAGCCTCACTCCGAGGGGGAAGTGGTTCTGTCAGAAAAGGACACTAACTGTGCTGAGTCTTTTTTCCCCCATTAAAGTTCCAGGTGATAAGGCAGTATGTGTGCCCCACTCATCCTGCTTCATCACATAGGGAAGTACTTACTACCTCCTTCCAACCCCTCACAAGTCAATGCTGTGAAATACACCCTGTAGGACTACCAAGGGAATATTACAACTAATATTATTTTTTATATTTCAGAGGCACATGACCAAACACCCTTGGATATCCACACACTTCCAACAGGAACAGCCATTTATAAAAGTGTTTCTCATGCCTAGAAGCCACCTAGTCCCATTCACAACAAAATTCAGGACCGAATTCTAATCAAAAATCAACGATGCTAGAAGTCATATTTCTACTGAATAAAAGCCTTTACATTTTATAGAATTTTGCAAGAAAGTTTCTACCACTTCCTTATTTTCAGAACCCTGAATACTGCTTTCTTCTGTTTCATTCAAATATTTGCTGAAGAACAGAACACACAAAACAAACATTTGTATGTTTTCTCTACAAACATTTCTTCCATATAAGGAATAGAAGCATTATCCTTCTGCTTGAAAATTTCACGTGCCTCCATCGCTTCCAAGAACACAAACCTGCCTATCCAAAACAGAATACCATGAACCTCTCAGAGTGCTTTATTTCACAGACTACATATATTTTGCACGATTCCCACTCCAGCTCCATATGCTAGTTACTATTTCTGTTCTTTAGGAGGTATTGATTTTGAATGAGGTAGACAAAAGCACTAGAGACCTCACAATTCAATACAAAACCAGTTAACTCTGACAATGAGTACAGCAGAATGACAGCTCCTTGCCACATCATTGTTTAAAATCCCTATTCTGAGTGGTTTAGACAATGTACTTGTTCTGGGCTTCAGTGACCCACAAGGTGCATTATTCACAAATGTCCAATTTTTTAAAGATATAGTGAAGAGAAGCATAAGCAAGTCTTTTTCAATTATTTCCTGCTCTTTATTAGACCAATAGCAGAGTTTTCTGTTTTCTTCCATTGCATTTCAGCAGGGTACGCACCTGGCTGATGTGTCATAAAGCAGTAAATGCAGTTTTTCTGAGCTCTATATTTCAACACAAGACAAGTGAGGACGATAAAAAACACAAAAGGAGGGCAGGAGTATGCAAAAAGAGCACTGCAGGGTGCAGCTTTTCACTGAGGTCAGTAATAAAACTGGAAGAACCTCATTCTCCAGAGCAGAAGAGTAGCCAGCACACTTCACCCAGACCTCACAGAACCACCCACGAAGGAAACAGGTCTTTGGTGGAAGTGAAGCCTTGTGTCAAACAAAATTAGGTCCAGTGAAGAAACAGCACGAGACTCTGAGAAAACACATTCTGATGCTGCAGTTTTGTCTCAGTCTTTCATGTAACTAACGCACACAGATCCCAGCTGCAGAAGTGAGGTGCATATGGATCATTTGACAATGACTTAGATCAGTAGCAAATCAACCTGTCAGTTGAACTTTACCCTCTATACATGTCTTCAGGAGAAACAGAAAAAGGTTCTCTACTTTTTAATGGCCAGTCCATTATGCCTATGTCAAAATAGTTACTTCTCCATTGTTTCAAAATAAGCAAACTTGAAAATATATAGATGTGACCACAAACCAGAACGGGAATTTTATTAATTTTTCTCCTAATGACCCACGGTTTGTTAAGCTAATCAACACTGCTTTGTTAATTACAGAAGGTGGGAATGTGAATGAGTATCTCGTCTCCAATATATTAGCTAGCTTCATCAGAAGAAGGCAATAAAAACCCTATTCCCTATCAGAGTCTGTCATTCTTTATTGTTACTAGTTATTGACACTCAGAAGTTGATTATTTTATGGCCTGAAAAATGGAAACAGAAAGCCTTGAATTTGTTTCTTACCAGCTATAACCACAGAAGCTACTAGTATTTATATAAAACGTTTGAAGTTTCATAAGCCATATTCATTAGGATCACACAGAAGAAAGTTCTACAAGTTAATGACACATGTAAAAATGATGTATTTAAATCCATTAGAAATACATTTGCACTGCAATCTATGCTTTAACAGAAGGAGGCTTAATAAAATTAAATGCCTTTACCAGCATTCCATGGATGATTCAGGATGGTATATGCTATACTACATGCTCTTACTTTCCACAGACAAAAGCCCTTGCATTTCTAATCTTTCCTGAAATAGAATTTCTCATAGGCACTCATGTCCACATGCCCAAAAGAGGCCAAATACTTAATTGCAGCCAGAATGCTAATTGCAAGTTAAAATCTTGGATGTCTAGGCTGTAGAAAAATATTCTGGTACCCCCAAAATCTTATTTTGAGCATTCTGGAGAACTCTCAGACCCTTTTGACTTTAAAATCCCAGAATCACTGTCTCTCACTTACTTGTCCCTGTATTTAATTTCAACTGACACCTGAAAGCCCTATCTATGTAAGTAAAAATTTTATCCCACCTTTGCCTTCATGTTCTTAATAAATCTCTTCTGCATAACCTTGACTTTAATGCTGCTGCATCCATAACTAGCAGTGAGGACCTTTTTTTCTGCTTGATGCTGACCTACCATAAATACAAAGTATTGTGGATCATATTGGTATAGGTCCACTCCGACCTCTCTGCTCCAGTGCCACATCTCACCTGCACGCTGTGTCAGTGGCAGGGAAGGAGCCTCTCCATGACTTGTGTGCCCTTCATCAATGCAATGTTCTTGTTGGATTTGGTTTGTACTGGTCACAGTAATGCAGCAACACAAACCAGCTACCCCTGACCTACAGAAAGCCATGGTTATAAATCACATTCTTTTCCCAAAGCACTATGGGTCACTTTTCTCCATGCACAACACTTTCTCCTGGAGACTTATCTCCTTCACCCCAAGTTCCAAAACCTTGTTTTTCTGTCAGTAAATGAGTACATAATATATTAACTAAACTTGCATTTCTGCAGGGCTCTGTACTGGGCCCAGTTCTCTTTAATTAATGACCTGGATGAAGGGACTGAGTTCAACCTCAGTAAATTTGCAGTAAGTTAGGCAGAAGTGTTGATCTGCTGGAGAACAGGAAGGCCCTACAGAGGGATCTGGACAGGCTGGATCAATGGGCCGCGGCCAATGGCATGAGGTTCAACAAAGCCAAGTGACGGTCTTGCATTTGGGTCATAATAACCCAAAGCAGTGCTACAGGCTTGGGGAAGAATGGCTGGAAAGCTGCCTGGCAGAGAAGGACCTGCAGGTGTTGGTTGACAAGCAGCTGAATCTGAGCCAGCAGTGTGCCCAGGTGGCCAAGAAGGCCAACAGCATCCTGGCCTGTATTAGGAATAGTGTGGTGAGTAGGACAAGGGAAGTAACTGTCCCCCTGTACTCAGTGCTGGTGAGGCCACACCTCGAGTACTGCATCCAGTTTTGGGCCCCTCGCTACAGATGAGACACTGGGGTGCTGGAGCGTGTCCAGAGAAGGGTGACGAGGCTGGTGAGGGGACTGGAGAACAAATCATATGAGCAGTGGCTGAGGGAACAGGGGTAGTTTAGTCTGGAGAAGAGGAGGTTGAGGGGACACCTAATAGATCTCTACAACTTCCTGAAAGGAGGCTGTGGAGAGGCAGGAGCTGACCTTTTTTCCCTTAGTGACAGGTGACAGGACAAGAGGAAACAGCATCAAGTCACACCGGGGGAGGTTTAGATTGGATATTAGGAAAAAAGCTCTTCACAGAGAGGGTTGTTAGGCATTGGAATGGGCTGCCCAGGGAGGTGGTGGAGTTTCCATCCCTGGATCTATTTAAAAGACAATTAGATGTGGTGCTGAGGGACATGGTTTAGTAGCAGGTAGCAGGTTATGGCGATGGTTGGACTTGATCATCTAAAGGGTCCCCTCCAACCAAGACAATTCTATGATTCTCTACTTGATTCCTCTTTTATTCACCCCCTCGACATCTCCCACCACATGTGAAAGGTGTTAACTGTGCCCTCCTCTGTGCACTGACTGAATTAAAATGGAATAGAGACTACAAAATCTGCAACTAGCAAGAAATAGAATAGCATACAATGTCTCAGCTATGGTCTTTATACTTCTGATAATTTATTGGTATCATACTGGGACAATTAGCTGCCAAGTTACAAAATGCACTCTGACTTTACAAGTTATTCTGAATCTAATAATGCTAACAGAGTTTCCAGTAGCAAGCAGCCATAAGATTTATCCTTTCATAAGCAAATAAACACCATATTCATGATGAGATACGTTTCGGTTGCAGCTATCATACAAATAACCTTACTGGGAGCTACTGCTTTTATCTTATGCTTAGAACTAGAATTCAGTTTTCATATGAAAAATGCCAGTTTCAAATTGTTAAAGGACTGTGGTGGGATAACTAGAAAAAATTAAGATTATTAAAGATGAAATAATTTAAACCTGAATTTATCCCCTTTTATACTCTTTCCCCTTCTGCCTGCACATGCTTTAGAGCAGGCAATGAAAATTAACTAATTCAGCTTCAGGAATTCTAGATAGTTTCACCAAAATTAAACCCACATTCCTCCTGTTGGGATTCACAGACTGTGGGTGAATGTTTATTGAGAGTGCTCATTGTCTTTCCAGGGATTACTTGCAAACAGATTTGAAATGTTTTGTATCAAAAGGCTCACATGGCTTCTTGATACAAGTTAAAAAAACCCACTTCAAAACACATGTGTGAAATCGAATTTAAATAGGTAGTTTCCATTTGACATTTATTATAAAACAGAATTTTAAAAGACCAAGGTAAGTTAAATATAGTACAATGCAATAAGGCTAGCCCATACTTATGTTAACATTTTTCATTCTCCAGGACATAGTGTCTCCCTGTGCTTTTTTTGTTCCTTTAACATCAAAAAAGCAGTGATATTTGAAAGCTTACAATTACAAAGAATTGAATTTCTTTTGCCCATTGACTTCATTCTTTTTTCTTTCACTTAAATAAAGAATTATTTTAAATGCAGATGATAAACGATAACAAGGTTTTTCATCTCTGACCTTTGCATTGCTTTCAGTGACTCAAAAGGCTTAACCTTTACTTGAAAAGCCATGTACTGATCTAATGGGATCTTCAAGGAGAACAGATAGAATGTCCTGATATATATATTTGCACGCTATAACCTTTAGCTCATAACCGTATTCCAAGGTCACTCTAAGCACAGCTGTTACCTGTACTTGGGACACAGTCAAAGGATAGCGAAATAATATCCAGGTGACACCTTCACTGCAGGGTGGAATGGTTAGAGAGCCCTCATACACCCAGTAGTCACGCAGAAGAGGATCTGAAATCAAAAGAAATGTGGAATTTTAATGACATTAAGGAAGACAATTGTCTCTTTCACCTATGACAGCCTATGATAGCCATGGGCTTGCTCGTATGATGAAGTTAGTATGCAGTGAGCTGAGGTGGGAACTTATAACCTGCCAAGCACTGCCCACTACTTTCTCACATGAACATACCTGAGCTTGTGGTCACTGTACCTCCTGCAGATGAGCATTTTAAAGATGAAAATGCCACTTTAAAGATGTGAGAAATAACTCACGCACAACTCCTTAAACTAACAATATGGTGGGAAAGAACTGCTGCTAGAGTCAGAAGCTACAAAAGTCATCCCATTTTGAAGGCAGAGGGGCTGTGGTGATCCAATTTTACCTGAGTTGTACATTTATAATGTGTCTCAAGGATACATTTATTTCAGTTTTTAGAAAAAAATCTGTGACAACAGCTCAAGCAAAACTTTTCACTTCACAGTTCTGGTGACATTTTTGGAGAGACATTGGTGCCTCCTAGCTTTGGAAATGTGAGTTGAATTTCACAGGAGAAAAAAAATCTAAGCTTATTTAAGAATATACTTATTTTAATAGGTTTATAAATAACTGCTGGAATAAACAGTCGTACCTTAAGAAAATGTACAATGGCTTGTCCAAACAGAATTTTAACTCTCCATATAACAGGTCTGATTTTAATTTAATTCCTAAAAAATTCCTGCCACATGACACTTCATACACAGGGTTTTCTTTTGCTGCTCTAGGCCACATTCCCTCACACAGCTTATGAAGTACAGAGTGTAAAGTGCCTAACTGTAGAAGAGGGGACAAGAAACAAACCTAGAGAGGAACTGGAGACAAAGGGTGGTTAATCTTGACATGGAGAGCTCGGGGGAAGGCTCTGACTAGACTGACAAGGACAGAACAGGAGACTGGAAATAAACTTGAATGGTTGACCTAATCTGTTGCTGCCATTTCACTACTAGCTCAGAGGACTATCAGTAGAATTAAATCTTGTTAATAAAGTCTGTGACTGTGGGTGTATGGAGTTTGTTTTGTTGGTGTAATTTTCTTTCTCAGTTAGGGAATTACATAGCAAATCCATCGAAAGCAAGTTGCATTATCAAACACCCAAAAGTTAAGAACTGCAAGAATTAGTTCAGCCCGCCCTGTGCATGCATCGTGACATCATCTTGGTACGTGATGACAGGTCTTTTCTAGAGAACTTTTCACCGTTCACTTGCAAAGATGGACAATTTTCTTTTGAAAAGCATCTAATAGCATTAGGATCTCTCAGTACAATACATGGCCCTTGGTCTTTTTTTCCGTGCTGTGCAAATCCTGCTTGCTACAAGGACCACATTTTCTCAACTTTTTGTATTTCTAATGCACTCATTTCTTCAGTGTCTGAGTGCTCCACAAACATGTATTAATTTATCCTTCCAGTATTCCAGTGCAGTAAGGAAGGACAAATTGCTCCCACACTGTAAAGCTGGGGAACTGAGGCACAGAGAAGTTAAGGTCAATTGCATCTTATTCATTTGGGGTGTTCAGTATGAGATGCTTAGAACCTGATTTCTCAGAGTAGTTAACTTTCTATAGCACTTAATGCAGTCAGAGCACTGCTCCCATTGACTTCAGTTGGAGGTGTAAGCACTCAGCACTTCTGCAAATCAGACCCCATGATCTCAAGTCGGGCACCTAGAAAATGAGGAACACACAGTTAGAGATGACTTATGAAAATTCTGGTTTCTGTGACTTGATCAGCATTAAACTGGAACTGTGAGGCAGGGGTCCTGCAAAGAATAACTTATGGTCACACAGTTAAAAGCTATTTTATAACACGTATGCGTGAAGGAGCACAGGCAGCCTTAATTCCTGCAATTCCTAATTGTTGGGCACTTGAATATGCAACCTAAACAGTATTATTTTTATATAATGAATACAGATTAGTGTAAACCTAGATTACCTCAGAAAATTAGACCTTGCCACTATGACATGGAGTTTAGCTTCTTGCAGAAGCATTTGTCTTGCAGAACTTTATTTTTTAAGTCACTTTTTTTTCCCAAGACAAGGTAGTGGAAGTGGTTGTTTCTTACTGTTACTTTTTAACTTTTAGCTATATGGATCTGAATTTGCTTCCCATTGTTACAACTCCTTGCATGCTATACAACTGTTTCTGCACTATGACATTACCTTGTGATGCTGACAAAAAAGCTAGCTTGGTAAGTGTACATCTTACACTTAACTTTTTATGCCAAAGTACACACAGATCCCCCTCCAGGATCCCTCTCTAGGTGGGATGATAAATCATCAAGAGAGTGAACCACAGAGTTGCCAGAAGTGCACAGACTACAGTATCACACCCCACTCACACGACCAAGATGCGGATTTATCACAACTTTCAAAGGGACTGAAGATCCCATTAGATCAGTACTACCCCTGTTAGCATCACTAGGTGCAAAATGCATCACCACCTTATGGGAGGCGCTCTCAGGCTTGCAGTTAGGCTAGGCTTTAGATCAAGATTATCTCAGCCTCTGCAATTAGCTAGCAATCCACCCAGACAAAAGTAAGCAAAGGCACCTACCTGGCAATAAAGAGTTGGGATTAAAACAGGGTATTGTTTTGGACTTTCCCTGAAAAAATGAATACAAATCAATCTCATCTCTAGTTTCTTATTAAACTTATAACGAATGGAGAGGCAAAACACACTCTGTGTTCTTCTAACATTAAGCCTTGAATTCCTGTGCAAAGCAACCTCATTAATAGCCCCCATCTAATCATTATTGCATTTGTCCTTCCAGCTACACAAACACTTCTTTTCTGGTTTTCTGTTTTATATGTTACTTCTAAGGTTATCTCAGCAATTTGTTCACTTTATACCTGGGCTTCTTCCAGGTCCCAGCCTTGAAATTCTCAACACAAAATTCAGGGGTTCCATATAAAAAGGAGTTTAAAAAACTCCAAAGTTAATTTTTCCTTGACCAACATGGATAAAACTTTAAGAAAGTAAAGCTGGTTCCACACAAGAAAATTATACCTATGCCAAAAGTATGTTTGATGCTGACCCTCTGAAAGTCATTAGTATAACCCGCTCACAGTCACAAGTGTGATTCCTCTACTTGGCTGTCCTGTCAGTAGGAAACTACAGAGTTCCATACACTATTGCTTTCTCACACTTTCATCAACACAAGTTTGCCATATTAAACATCATGACTGGAGTTTACCATATAAAAGGTGTTCAATTCCCATCTAATAACAACTTCTCATTTTCCTACACTTCAGCATCCACTGAAGTGAATGGTTAATCTCTCCACACCAATACAGAATGTGCCACTAATACACCTAAAAGTCCTTTAAAATCAAAGGTAAGTATGATTATTTCTATGTGACAGAGAGAGACCATGAAGCAGAGAGATGGAAGTAACTTGCATTCGCACTGACTCTGTGATAACCACCGAAAAGGTAGTACCTGCAATCAGTTATTGATCTGTACCAGAACAACTGGTGTAGAAGATGAAACCTTCTGGCCATCAGAACAGGAAGTAACTATGAAGACTGTTTATTATCTGAAAGTACTGTAAAATGCTGAGCTCCTGATGCAGGCCACATAAAACTACAGTTTTCCCATGTGCTTTTTCTACAGGTGCATCTGAAACCCTTCCCTTGGCTTCAATAATATAAACCTTTCACTTGCTCGCTCTCTTTCTGGTCAGTAAGGAAGCGCTCCTTCAGACAATGCCTTACCTTGTACTGGATATCCTGGAGAATTTCAGTTACAGCCTTTAGGCCTACGTGCTCTTTTCCTATCTGAAATACAGTAAGGAAAGGTGAGCTTCAGAATCTTGCTATTCCTGAAGCTGTGAAGCAAGACAGCAGTCAATCAGAACAGTAATTGCTTTCAGTTAAACTGTAGTTCTTTTTAGTTAAGCTACACAACCTTGTGTTAATGCAATACATGCTAACACCAGGCAATTAAATCACTGTAAATAAAGTCACGATTCAAAAAGGGTGTAAATAATTTTAAAGCAGAGACAGAAACACAAGAGTCACAGCTAAGTCTGGCAAGTTTTGACTAACCCTGTTTTGCAGTATATACCACATGTGGAGTCAAAATCGCACAGCATTATGGCATACAGCTTCCAAGGACACAGCTTGTCAGAAAAGTCCACAGAAAGAAACAGGGCAAACAAACACAACAGATACTTTTTGAACTTGTTCCCACAGCGTTGCAAATCTCACCCAAAGTATCTCTGAAGCTTGGAGGGGTTTCTTCCTGCCATCAGAGCACAGAATGGCAGATCTCCTTCCTCACATCTCTGGGATCCTGCTGGCAAAAGCCAGGCTCCTGGCAGCACTGCCTTTACTGAACAACTTTGAAGGCAGAAAAGATTGGGCCTTCAAAAAAAACCCATTCTTGAAATAAGATACTCTTATTTTCCATTAATGTCATTCACCCTGTGCACTGATTTCAGCTGCTTCTGGTATCAATCACCCATCCTGGGACCCTAGCTATGACCTTCAGAACAACTCCAGCAAAATATGAAGACTGAGAACAGCTTTCCACTCGGTTTCTTTGCCAACGTGTGCACACACGAGGCGGGGGATGAAGCAGGCCTGAGTGAGAATGGGAGAGCTGGACCCTGAAAAATCTGTTTGCTTTTTGTTTATCTTGGAATAGAATGACACAGTAGTCAGTGGAAGGAAACAACTGAATGTCAACAGAAGGTACTTTGCTATTTCTAGGAATTTCAGAGGATTTTCTTTTGTTTCCAAATGGGATTTTCAATTTAAATCCTTCGAAGCACATAAAAGATATTGAAACCACTCCAAAGACGCTGTTTCTAAATTAATAATCACCAAGGGCTGCCAGTTAAATTAGGAAAAATATTTTTGCTGACCTTAAAATGATGTGTTTGAGAAATGCAGTGCAAAGCTATTATGTTTCCATGCCTTTAACAGGAAAAGAAAATGATCACCAAATTTTCTCTCCCTACTCCTTTAATAAACAGCACAAATACCATTTTTCCTTGGTCAACTCTAATTATATGGTGTCTTTCTCAGCTAACGAAAAAGCCCTTTGGAATGCTGCAGAACTCTGTTGAAGGTGAGACACCAGGAATGGAAAATGTATCACTGAAGTTTCAGATTTAAATTTAAGAACTTATATAAAACTTTCTAAATCAAAGGTTACCTCTGCTGGAATTAGAAGGTGACTTACATAAGCAATTATCACACAGCCCTCTAGGATACAAAACTGAAGACTTTCTAACTTCCATTTTTAGCAGTTCTATCTAAGTGTTGGAGTTGTAACCAATGTACCTTTAAATTCAAACAGAGGTAAAGCTCAAAGGCACTCATAAACTCGTTATGAAATATGACAAATTAATAACATCACTGTGAAAGAAAATCCATTCGATCTAAGCACAAGTTCTAAACCTCCTCCTCCAAACCCATTTAAATACAAAGTTTGCCATTTCTCATGAGGAGGATGAGAATCTGGTGTTTGAGGATGAAAACTAAAAATCTTCTTTATAGGATGTAGCCCTTGGAAAACATTCAACTGCAATTAGATTATGGGGCTAACTTCCCAGTTTGCATTACACCTTCTTAGAAAGCTTTAGGCCTCCTCATCACAGGCTTTTGTGAGGGTCTGTGGCAAGGCTCGTTACACTCTCAGTCTGTCATCTCTGAAGAAGTTATACAACCCCACCTCACATTTGTCCTGTGTGAAGAAACACACTTGTCACTGTGTTCAGAAAAGCACAATCCTACTACCATTTTTTTGGGCTGTGCCAATGAGTTAGTGGGCATTTTTCTTCCTCTTGCCTCCTCTCCCCTATATATTTCCTCAAACTCTGAGCAGCAGGCCTGGCCAGGAATGGAGAAAAGCACATTACAGATGTAGCAAAGCACCTGTACCTCCTGCCATTCTGTGCTCAGAGGAAAGGAGGTTTGATGTCTGCTTATAGCCAGAGTCACAGAGAGATGGCTGCCTAAGTATGGTCCCATCTTTAGCAAACACACTTCCAACATCCTGTTTAAACAAGAATTACTTATTTAGTGCATACACAGAAGACATGACTGAGAAGAATCTTTTGAACAAATACCAGAAGACATACATTGTTTTATTTTATGAAAACATTAAAAATGATAGAAAATGGAAAGTAACTCATTTTCCTCAGACAAATGATAGTGCACAGCAACAAGTGAAACACAGGAAACTTACCTGCACAAACAAAGCAATAATAGCAATGCCGTGCTTCTTCCCTACCGCCTCATCAATGCTGCTGTAGAGTGTGGAGTTCCAGTGCATTAGATGAAGCTAAAAGACAGTAACACAAACAGACAGAGAAATTTATTTTGTAATTAAAAAACACCAGTGGTTAACATCAATTAACCAAACGTCGCTCTGTGTGTGTGTGTGTGTGTGTGTACGTTCATACACGCATGCCTAAGGCTGTGCATGTAGAATCACAGAATCATATGGCATGGGTTGGAAGGGACCCCAAGGATCATAGAGCTCCAACCCCCCTGCCACAGGCAGGGCCACCAACCTCCAGGCCTGGATCTACACAAGGTTGCCCAGGGCCCCATCCAACCTGGCCTTGAACACTTCCAGGGACGGGGCATCCACACCTCTCTGGGCAGCCCCTTCCAGCCCCTCACCACTCTCTCTGTAAAAAACTTCCCCCTAATATCTAATCTAAACCTTCCTTCCTTTAGCTTTAATCCATTCCCCTGTTGTCTGCCCTTTTAAAAAGCTGATTCCCCACCTGTTTGTATGCTCCCTTCAGGTACTGGAAGGGAACATGCATAGAAGTGGATTCCTGTTCTAAACATCAGGAATACCATGGGCAAAAAGGTCAGCTGCAGAGAAAGTGATGTATAACTAGTTACCAAATATCTACAATAAAGGTGTGAATAGCTATGCTAACGATGCTTTACAGACTCCCTCTGAGGGAGGAAAGGGAGGAAGTAAAGGGAAGGGGAAGGGGAAAAGGGGAAGTGGAAGGGGAAGAGGGAAATTGAAGGGGAAAAGGAAGGGGAAGGGGAAGGGAGAGGCAGCACTATCTACTGAGAGGTTATATGCATTTCAAACACGCGTTTTTTCAGCACTAATGCTAAAATGTAATCTCTGTTGCCAGGTCTGATAACATTGCAGAGCTTCAACATCCTAAGCACAGCTGCTTTGAAGTTTATCTGCCAACAACTTTTGCACATTCCGCATAGATAAATCAGCTAAAAAATATACAAACTGTTAGATTAAATTCCCGATGTAAAATCATGATCAAAGTTTTGCTCAGTCATGTGTCAAAGAAGGTAAAATGTCACCCTGTTATCTAACATTGTTTCTGCCTTCAGCAAAATTAGTTTTTAAAACAGATAGTGTGTCTTCCTATTTTGTGTTTGTGTTCTGCCCAGTAACAGCCTCTGTGAAATGCTTATTGCCCCTTACACAGCAGAAGTTCACCCGGGCACCACAGCATTTCAGAAGACCAGTTCCTCAGGCAATCCCTCTCCCCTTATTTAATCTCCAATGAGAATTTTGGGTACTCTTCCTAACAACTGTCAATTCAAAAGTCATAATAAAACTTTACATTAACATACTGTAAATCAAATTAAATGCCAAATAATCTTACAAATAATTCTGCTCATGATTGCCAAAGGCACCTGCTGTGCTAAAAGCAGGAAACCTTTTTCTTAAAAACATGAGTAATTCATTTGCACGTGGGAACACTGACACAAAGGCACCTGTCCAGGCTTACAAAACTTCTAGACACACAAATGCTCCCTGTTAGAACCACGCAGTCTTGCTATTGCCCATGGATTTACTTGAACGTGTGTCTTTTATCACCTATAAAAAGCTCTGTAACACGTTCGATTTGCCTTTGGCTTTTAACGAACAAAAACGACAGGATCAACTACTGAGATACCAGACTCCAACACTCCCTTGAGCAGACACGGGACTACCACCACCTAGGAAGGTAAATCCAAAGCGCTGCGCTCTCCGGGACGAGCCTGGCGTTTCCAGCAGCTATCCACTAGAGGGGGCACACGGAGTCCCCCGAGCTTCACCACAGTCCTGACTTTAAGAAGGGGGAAAGAACGCGTTTGGGGCAGCGCTGGCGGGCGGGCAGTGTCCTTGGCGCGGAGGGAGCAGCGGTGCGTGGCACCGCGGCTCGGTGGCTGGCAATGTCAGGGCAAGCTTGTCCTTCGGCGGCTGAACAATAGCGCTGAGAGAGATCGACAGACGTAAAGAGACCGTGACTCTGACTGTGCCAACAGGCGGGGGCCTTGGCTAAAGCTGCCGTGGCATTAGCGGCGTGTTAGGCTTCTGTGGAGGTGAAGCCCGTAATCTGATGTGTGTCTGCGTTCTGACAACAGTGATTTTTTTTCCCAAAGATTTGAAAGGAAAATGTTGAGCCTCAGCAAGAAGAAAATGAGCAAGAACGTCAGACTGAGCCAGCAATGACCCCAGCTTATCCAGAAGCAGGTTGTTTTCCTGTCTTAGGAAGCAGGCTCATCAGGGCAGAGACTTCCATACCTGATATATCAGCTAGAAAAATGACACTAAAGCCTCTGCATAATACTATAAAACATTAAGAGGTCTGTGCCTGACAGAAGGATCTGCTACACAATATGCTCGGTGTTGCAGAAAGGTGAAATGCCCTGCAGCTGGAACTGCTCTCCAAGGAACACACCTACTGGCCAGCAACCCTTTCCACACCTCCAGGGGACATGGGGAGAGTAAGTTAAGTATTAGCTACACACTTTAACAGTATCTTTAGGTGTTTGCATCCCCACGAGGACTCCTTCCTGTCCGCTAGTTCAACAGAGGTCAGGAAAACACAACATAAAAGACAAAAAAGGGATGTGCTTCAGGCTAATCCAGACACCCCTAGCCTACGCTCAGGTTTAGTAATCAACATTGAACTAAAAGAAGGTAGATTTAGATTAGTTATAACAAAAAAATTGTTCACTAGGTGAGAGTGGTTAGATAGTGCAACAGGTTCTCCAGAGAAGCTGTGGCTGTCCTCTCCTTGGCAGTGTTCAGTGCCAGGTTGGATGGGGCTTTGGGCAACCTGGTCTAGTGGAGGGTGTCCCTGCCCATGGCAGGGGGATGGAACTAGATGATCTTTGAGGTCCCTTCCAACCCAAGCCAGTCTGTGGTTCTGTGATCACTAAAGGTAGTGAAACAGGCACTCAGCACTTCTGGTCCGAAGTTGTTTGTAACTCTGAGGTTCTGCTCAAGGATGTTTTAAATATACACTATGGTCCATGGAACAGGAGCCTTTGTTCTGTGCTGGGCTGCTAAAGCCCAATGTAGAACGGAGTTCTGGTCTGTGTTCAGCTGTTACTGCGTTACTTCTTTAGAGGTGGTGATAATTACAGTAGATTAGTCATCTGGTTTTTACACAGTAGGTTGTAAACTTGCTGGTATAAACACTGTGGTGTTATAATAGTATCAGCAAATTCATGAATGGATTAGACAAACTATGGACAAATAAAAAACCAGTCACTAAAGAAAACAGGTAAAGATGCTGCCTCTAGCACTCCTAGTCCTGTGACAGCAGATAACTGGGAAGTACAACGAACAGTGGTCAGGCTCACATGCTCTCCCTACATATAGCATCCCTCACTGGCACTACTAGGGATAGCAGACTGCATGGATCAATGGCCTGATCCAGCAGTGTGTTTATTATGTTCCTATATTCTGCATCAAAGTGATATAAAAGGTTCTGTCATTAAGGATTTACAAATTGCAATTAGACAGGCAACCTAATGGAAAATAATAATTAATACCATAATATTCCCTAACAACAGACCAACAGGCCTCGCATCTTCTGCTCTGATAAGCCCATGCATGCACTTTTAAATAAATAAACAGATGTCAACAGGCACTTAAATAAATGGAAGTCAAATCAAATTAATTCTTCTACAGAGTAGGAAAAAATGTAGCTCTGATAGGAGCTGGGTAAGCAAACAAAAAAGTGATTCAGAAAGGGAAATATTAGCAAGGAAGTAGTAAGGTCTGAGTGCCTGTAGCAAAGTGTTGCTTTCAATTTGTAGTTTATCCTGTGTGTTCATGTGGTCCTCTGGAGCTGTTCTGCTTTTTGGTTTTGTTTGTAGTATGACATCAGATGAAAACATCAGATAACAGTTACAAAAATACGGTTAAAAAGTCTACAAACATCACAAAATATGAACTCTAGAGAGCACAGTCCACAAACAACACGGCTTGTAACTCCTGTTAACATTTAAGGGAATTGGATGTGCACAGAGGCAAGAGCCCTGTGCCCCTACACATCTTGAAACTGTCAATATAATACAATGCCTGTGTACACTGACAGCTTCATACCCATGTGTCTACCGGTAGCAATAGCCAGAGAGGCTTATTAAATTAACACTCTGTATTTCAGTAACCTTCAGTTCTCTGTTGATTTGGGACTGCTACATAAAAAGTGTGCACTCACAAGGGGTGCCAGTCTCTGATATGGACACAGCCACGTGGATTTTTTTAAATAATCAGCTGCAGTGCATTGGCAGCTTACTGCTGTGTGTTCTTCATCTGGAGCACAAACAAGCTGTACATGTCAGCATGGCAGGAGAGGCTCTGCTCAACTTGCTAGCCAACGTGTTGATGCTCAGTAGTTACAATGGTTCTACACAACCAACGGGAGTCAGCTTTGCTGTTACCAGGGGGGGGTTGGCTCAGCGTGCCAGACAGCACATTTTCACAAAACTATCAGAAAGCTGTGAGAAACTTTGTACCATAAAAACCAAAAAAAAAAAAAAAATACACTTTTCTCTTGTATAAAAAAAATTAATTTGGAGCCTTTTAACATTCCAGCTGAAAATCAAAGAACTGCAGCAGTGACTTGTTTAAAATCAGATAAACTGAAAACTCACAAAGTCAAATGATAGTAAAGTGCTGATAAAATTGATTTGTTCTGTGAACACCTGGAGAGACTCTCCTTCACAGGGAAGATTAAGAAATTATTCCAGGTAGCAGAGCGAACCCTGCAGAAGTGTTATTCTGTATGGAATAAACTCTGATAGTTTTCTCCATTTTCATCCAGTCCCCACTGGACCAAAAGACAACAGAAGATCCCAGTCCTAACGTCCTTGCTTAGGAAAAGCCGACACAAACATTAACTAGGGGCCTCCTGCAAATCAAGGCTTCCTCAAAACCGAGTAAGGACTCTTGCCTTAAAGTCAATAAACAAATGAAAACCCTATATTTAAATCTATTCCTTTCTCTACCACAGAAATAGCCTTTATTTCAATAGAAAAATAAAAGGCCCAGGACAGCAGACTTTTGCACGGAATCAGAGTCCCTGGGATGATAGATTCTGACAAGAATCAGAGTCACTCTACATGACCAAGCACATTTATCAGTTCTTGAAGCCAGTTTCTCTCAATTAAAAACAAAGTTAAAAAAACAGGTATATTATTTCCCTGTCTGGAGCTCTGGCTGCTCTCTGGAAATCTGTGGGGTCCTAAGCTCACCGAGAACAAAAATGATCTTTTAAGCTCTGTTGCTGACCTTATTTTATTCCCAGCTCACACAAAAAAACACATAATGATGGGATAATTTAGGTTGGAAGTCACCCCTGAAGTTCAACTGCCTCTTCCCCCATTCACAGCAGCACAAACTTCAAAATTAGCTACTAATTCAAAGCCAGATCAGGATCTCAGGGACTTATCCAACTAAATACTGCTGTACTTGTTCCGTGTTTGACCTCCCCCCTCGCAAAGGATTTTATCACCTTGTAACTGATCAGAATCTGTCTTGTTGCAATCTGTGCCCTTTGCCTCTTGCACTTTCACACTCCCCAGAAGAGTCTCTGTTGAGGATCCTAGGCACAAATTGCCCACAACCACCAAAATGACACCTCTTTCTCATAACCTTTTAGTCATTGACCTACATGAATGACCAATTTTCACCTACATTTACTTTCACCAAGGTTTAGCCAACTCTTGCAATGTCAGGAAAGTCCCTTACTGTGATGTACTGCTGCATATGTGACCCAAGTGGCAGGCCAAACATGAGACAGGATCATGCTTTATAAGAAAATATACCCTGAAATAAATCACAGCTCATCTTTTGTTATGACATACTTGATTAATGGTAAGGGAAGAAGGACTCTGCACTCAAATGTTTCTGCACTCTTATACCACCTTAATGCTGCAAATTTGGTATTAACCTGCACAATTTGAATGACTTGCTACCATAAAAAGGAGTGCATATACTGTAACTGCTGTTTTAATACTTACGGCTAAACTACTGGAACCCTCGTCTGTCATTGGGATCCCTATGAAACAACGTGCAGGGCTTCCACTGCCTAAGCCAGGCAGATTGGAACAACGTCAAAACCCGGCATCTCACTGGCATCAAGGTAAGAATGTTTGCCAACAGCAGAACTCCTCCTGACCTCCCTGGCACCAGAACCAGGCCCTACAGGGGCCTTACTGCCTGAGAGAACCGCTGGCAGCTGAGGCAGGAGGACACAGCATGAAACACTCGCCTGCCTCAACCTAGTTGGCAACCATAGCCCATTTTGCTAAAGGTTGTGACATGGGGGATCCTTCAGTTCAACAGGCTCCTCCTGTTCGTGCCTTACACACAATAGCAGCCCATCATTTTAAACAGATCCTCTTCAGATCTGTATGGCAATCTATTAGAACATCAGACTGTGACATCGCCGTCACTAGGTTGCTTGAATCTACGCTGCTGCTGCAGCTGCCTACTGTACTAGGTCTACTCTCCACGCTCTTACTCTTTACTAAGGAGCTAATTACTATAAAAGCTTCTTCCTTCAATGCATACTGCATTATGTGTGAATTAAATCTTCTGGAAAGATTTGTTCCTTGATCAGAACTAGGTTATACAGCTGTTTCTTATTAGCTGTGCAACTAGCCATTACAAGCTCCAGAAGAGACTGCTTAGCCTAGGACAGTAAGGCATCTAAGGATGAGAGAGATGTTATTGCTCTTTTATCTTCCCAAATCTTATTTCAATTCATATAGGCCCAAAAGACTAATAGGTAGGTTAATACTGCACCACCAAATCTTAACTAGACTAAAATGTGTTAGCTTGGAAAGGATGACCATATTGCTTTTTGCCATATTTATATCAGGGTTGTGAAAGAGAATGGAGCTGAAAGTCTGCCCTGATTCCACATAAACGCCATGTCAGGGATGTACCTATAGCCCTAAGGTAAATTAAAGCAGCTTTAAAGCTGTTTGCAAAAGATTGTAGAGCTAAGAACTGTTCTCCTGAACTCACCTGAATTTGTTAGACCAGTATATTCCAGTTTCATTCACAATATGCCATAAAATTTCAGGAGGGAACAGCACAAATGGGAAACTGTCTACCTAAGGCCAGCATAGAGTCTTTTTCCTGGTTTGAGGGGGACAAAATGAAGCTGAGGATTTCAGCTATTAATAATGGAAGGCAACACAGCCCAGTTGTACAAATAAGGATGTACAATTCCGACAACGCAAATATTGCATAAACAACACCACAGGAGGACAAAATGTGGAAAATTGTGTCTTGCTTTTATAAATGAACACCAGAATTTATGAGTTGATACTTGACTTGGCACTGAATTGTTTCAGGAAGCAATTGACTAAGCTGCTGGCAGTGACCATAACATATAGTAATTAAGTTCCAAATCCTCACAAGGGGACGGAACCAAGGATATGACCAGGGCACACAGCTTCAAGAAAAGTGATTAAAAAAATAGAAAGTTAGTTATTAACAGCCTGAAGCAGAGGTTTAGAAAATAAAAGTTAATGGAATTGATACAGAGACCACTGGAAAACATCTTAGAAGAAGCAGGAGTACGTGTACATACTCATGCCACAAAGAAATATAGAAAAACCCATTAACAGAGCCTGCATGGTTAAACATCACGGTTCAGCCAAGGTAAATAAGCTTCCTCTGAAAATGCAAATGCAAATAGAAGCAAATGACTAGATCATAAACTCTGGGCAAAATCAAGACGAAGAGGATGAGGAAGTAGCCGGGGGGGGTGCTTAGGTTATTAATCAGTGTACTTGGTTTATGCTTGTAGACTTGAATTTTTCAAGGCTTCTGTTGTGGACAAGTGCCAAAATTCTCCTGTACTTCAGCAGAAAGTAAATCTTTACATTTTCATACACAGATCACTGTGACAGATCATTTGCAACATAAAGGAACACTGTGCCTATCCTTGAAAGCAACACGAATTTCAGTGCTGCGAGAGACGAGGTGCCAAGAAACACGGGTGAGGACACTGTTAGTGTTAAAAAATCCCTGATTAATATAATGTGGGAGAAGGGAAAGCACAGCTTCTGCCAAACTTCTGCTTGTTACCATTTACTGAAAGCGTTAAAGATCTAGCAGGTCTAGTCTGTGGGTTAACCGTCAGGCTCCAAATATGTACAGAACAAGATGACATTCCCAGAACAAAGAAGTCTGTAATCTAAAATCAGAGAAATTAGGTGCAAACAAATCAAGTTGGAGCAGAGTACAAAGTATCCTGTTTAAACAACTTTGTAGTCACAGTGTGAGATGCTGTACATGTCCAGTATAAATTCACAGCTAAAACACAAAGAATAAATGCTCGCCTGGGATATCAGGGTAGTCCAGAACCCTGGCTAACCGGTGTTCTCCTCTCCATGAACATCTCTCATAGAGGGCTGGCTGTAAACAAAATATTTTTTTAGTTCTATCTTAAAAAGAAAGGTTGCAAATACACCTTTCAAACCTCATTCTCCTTCCAAAAAGTCAGCCAAGCACACCTTGCAAAAGCAATGTAGGCAACCATGTGGCATGCCTTCAGGGGTACCACTGAACAGGTAGGAACAGTGGGAGTACTGAATTACTTGCAGCATTCAGGAAACACTCTTGCAGTTGCTATGGCAGATCACTTGTGCTAATGAAGAATCTACACTGGTAAGCCATATTGAAAAAGATTAACAAAACCACTGCAACACCTAATATTAACCAGAGGTTCATGTTTCCTTTGAACAGTCTAAGTACATGCAGTAGCCTCTTTTCCTATAGGACAAAGAACTGTTGGCTCTTCGAAGAAATTACATTAAAACAGCAGGAAGGCTGAGAGAGTTGGGGTTGTCCAGCCTAAAGAAGGCTTGGAGAAGACCTTATAGTGGCCTTCCAATACCTGAAAGGTGCCTATATGAAAGCTGGGGAAGAACTGTTCACAAGGGCATGTAGCAGTACGACAAGGGGCAGCAGTTTTAAACTCGAAAAGGGGAGATTTAGGTTGGGTATTAGGAAAACTTTCTTCAATATGGGGGTGGTAGATCACTGAAGCAGGTTGCCCAGAGAGGTGGTGGAGGCCCCATCCCTGGAGATACTCAAGGTCAGGCTTGATGGGGCTCTGAGCAACATGATCTGGTGAAGATGTCCCTACTTACTGCAGGGGGGTTGGAATAGATGGCCTTTAAAGGTCCCTTCCAACCTAAAACATTCTATGATTCCATGAAGCATATATGCATACAGACAGATTCAAAAGACTACAGCTATAAACAGTGAGGTAAATAGAAAAAAAAATGGAATTGAATGGTCTGTTTTGACAAAAGAAGCCAAAAGGCTAAAAAAATAAAAGTAATTTAAACTTAAGAAAAAAAAAGGAAAACAGGTGTGTCCCTCTTCTAACCAGCGATGGACTAACTCTTCAGAGAGTGGCTTCATTTCCAGTGTATACAAGGTTAGGAAAAGGGAAGGGGACACAAGGAGGCTGACACAAAGCCAAGCACCGTGGCAGTTCTCTCAGTCACAGAGAAACAAGACATGGGTATAAACTATCTTACGGTTAATGTAACCACACCACCAACGTCAATTTGTCTTACTTTTTGTGAAGGACACCAACCCACAGAAAGCTTTGCAAACCCCGCTGAGACCTCTTCCATCCAGGCCTTGACAAGAAGATAAAAATTTCTCCCCATGTGTTCATGGCTGCTGACATCAGCTTGCCTGTTTCTTAGAAAAAACACTGGCAAAACGTTAAAGTGTACAGGGGACACCCATATGCTGTAATTTGTAGTTTGTATTTATTTTTTTCTTCCTGTTTGAAAGGGATGAATTCTAGTGTGTCTACACAGAAGATGCAATGAAAACAGCAATTAATAAGAATTTTTTTTCCAACTGTAATAAAATTATACAGGCTAAGAAAAGGAATAAAAAGACAAACCACCCTTGATTCCATATTGCTGACTTTCAGTATCAACCCAACCAGTAAGAAAATGAAAAGCTAGAGAATTATTATCAGCAGACTCATAGGTCAGGCTCTTCACTGTTCCAAGTTTCTGCTCAGTGTGTAAAGCAAGGAGCACCACAGGGCAGGATACTGTTCTCTGATACCACATCTGGCTCCAATAAGCGTGTAGGCTGAGGTGCACTGGGCCTGCCCTTAGTTATGCTAACAGGAACAAATACAGATTCAAGCCCTTCTTCTTCCTTCCCTTGAACTATGAAGGCCAGGAAAGAAAAAGCAAGGATTTTAGTGCAGGACCCTCCATCCTGCTTTTACTCTGGATTCTGGCCAACCTGAGTGGGTGTATGTGTGTGTCTGCACGTGCTTTTATAGCTCCACAGTTAGAAAGAGCGAAGCTTGGCAAAAGGACTGGCCCTTGATGAATAGCTGATGATATTACTGGCTAGCAATGTCACCAATAAGACAGAAAACACCAAGTGCTATGGGTTAAGTATTTAATTCTGGAAGTGCTATTATATGACTAAGCATTTAATATAAGCATGTCCAGTTCCACAAAGTGTTGGCTTCAATCTGTTACCCTGGATTTAAAACTAGAAGGTTCATATGTAGAAGGATTTAAATCACAAGTTTAATTTTCTACAATGAAGGCAGAATAAAAAATACTCCTTCTTCGCTAATTTATTACGTTTTACTAATAACCAATTTGAATTCCACAGTTCTCTGTGTTTCAAAGTTAAGGGTCTCTCTAAAGAGATGAGAATCTGTAGCTGCATATTATCTTCATAAATCATAATCTTGACTGGTTGCCAGTGAGCAGTTGTTCTTCCATACTACACTCCTCTAGGAAACTCAAGTTGGGGGGGGTGTCTGTAATGTTGGTTATGTTTCCATTGAAATAATAAACTTTGTTATGCATCTCACTTTCCTCCTAAATTGCAAGTTTGCAGATTGCATGATGGAGTTATACATATTTTTCTGCTCTCCTGTAGTTCCATAAACTCCACAGATGTTGTTAAAGTTTAACTGTTGCCAATGCCAAGTCATTATTATGAGGTTTAATGCTGGCACAGTGAGAAGACAGGAATGACCAGCGAGACTATCTCATTAGCAACAGGGTGGTCTATAGACTAGGGCATAAGACAGCCCTGTGGTTGAATTGCTGCACTGGTATTTATAACCAAATCAGGTATTTTGATACAACAGTGTCTGCAAGCCTTACTAGAATTCAAACATCCAGGAATCATGAGTCAGGAGTCAGGTTTCTGTCAGTTCTGAAAAAGGCATCATGTATGATCATACTTAAATCATTTAATCCCTTTGAACTTGTTTTCTGCCAGTTCATTGACAATGGCAGAACTTGTCTCCCTCACACTGATGTCTTAAGGATTACATTATTTGTGCTTGTGAAGCACTCGGGCGTAACAGCAAATACTTGTGGAAGCCTTCAAAGGTTTTCAGCACCTTGATGATCTTTAAGTTTTATCTTTTAAAATGGAAGAATGTGGGCACCATTATCACAAAACACAAAATTCAGGGTTTAGCATCAGAAAGCTATTATATCCTTCTCAGTATTCACTCATGCACCGGGGCCAACCTAGGAACTAGGCCTGACACAAGCATACAGCATGGAAAGGGAGGAAAATAAGGAATCTCCTTTCCTAGCTCATTCCATAAATGACAGGTTTTATATAGAAAAACAGTTAGGCCTAGTGGTTAGGGCAAAGTGCCAAGGAAAACCAAACAGGAAAACCAAGGAACCAGGAAGCTTAGGCAAGATGTGAGCAGAATGCCAGCAACAGTCATGGCAGAAATTAGAAAATTATATTCAACTGAAGCAAATCACGACAAGGGCACACAGACAAGAAAAACAGCAAGGAAGAGGCTTGAACAGCCATCTTGTGCTTAAACATGGACTTAGTTCGTCCTCAAAAGTCCCATCTTCTAAGTGACTACACAAACTCTTCTACCGCAGCAGAGTGGAGATGTTACTAACAGTCTTCTTAGAGCTGTGAATGGGGTTTGTAATAAGGAATGTCACGATAGCAGCCTCTACATCCCTGAGTACAACCACTGTCACCAAGACACTTCTGTGGGAAAGCAAGGTAAGGAGAAAGCAAAGATCTAATCCTGCTCAAGCTGTGGAAAAGATTGACATCTTTTACAGAAGTATCAGAGGCTATATTGCTGCCACCACAGGCAGGGATTCCTAAAAGCCTTTTTGTTCAGTTACTTGCCTGCCTCTGCAGGGATGCACAGCTATCAAACCTGTCACTACATGCTGTGACTGAATGTTGCATCTTAGCCCAGTACAACTGCAAGAAAATTTGGTGCAAAGTGTTTATTGCAGGCAAAGCGCAAGGCCTGTCCTCAACTTCTGGCAGAAACAGACCAATAAGCTGATTTAAGATGTAAAAGGAAGCCCAGAGAAGAGGGTCCCTCTTCAATCAGTATTTGTTTTCTTCTCATTCTCATTTCCTTCACCCAACTTCTTTCCATTGTGACATATCCCCTTAGAAGAGTTTTTCCTGTTACGCTCGGTCATTTGTAGTTTGGACCATTTATTTCCTAAAAGAATACTGCAACTCACCAACCTGGCAGGAGTTACAAATCACAGTCTATTACAACTGCCACCTCTAAAGACTTTTAGCTGCATATGAGTCATGAAGCTTCTCCACACGTGACTAGGTGTAAGTAAGATAACTCTTAAAAGAGAGACAAAAGGATGAAGAAGCTTCTCTACAGACTGTTAATGCCATTTGTCTTTCACCTGGTGTCTGGAAGCTTGTATGTCTTCCACAATCCACTAAATAAATTGCAGATTTTGCACAGAAATCACACTTTCTACCCATGAAGATGTGTACAGTTCTTCTACAGAGCTTAACTGAGCATTTCTCAGGCACTAGCCAAGCTAAAAGCATGTCAGTGTGAACACATCAGCCCATTTACACACCTGCTTTTTTCAAGAATCCACAATACAGAGCACAAAGACGTCACCTGAAATGTTTAAACTGTATGTGACTGAGCAAAACAAGGACCAATCCAAGTTCGTATTGACAAATCACCTAGAAACAAAGTGTACTTCAGAGACTGCATGTGCCTATTTAGGTCAAATTAACCCTCAACCACAATAAAAATATAATACTAAAAGAGCGTAGCAACTAGCAGTCTCAAGAATCATAAGCTGCTCATGTCTGCTTTCACAATGATGGTAATCTTGGTGTTATCTTATTGTCTTTCCTAGTATTCCAGAAGTCACATCAATTAGGGGACCACAGAGCGTATGGTATATAGAAAAACACAGAAAAATATTTAAACAGCTGCACGTAAAATACAATTCAGTGAGAGGCCCAGAACTGGAGCGAGGACCAGTTTTACCCCTGGAGTCCTATGTAAAGCTAAGCATTATTGTTATGTTCAAAAATGGCATCTACATAATGTATAAAAGACTGTTTCTGTATAAATCACTGCAGATTTGGAAAACAAAACTAAAAACATCTGCTTAGATATTGGCCTGATTTTCCTATGTTTTTCCACAATTCTATCCTCAGAAATTAGATAATGTCCAATGGGCATATCTACTTTCAACTATTATTAATCTGCTATTCATAACCTGTCAAAAATATAGCTCTTAGATGAATACCAGCATTTTCTTATAAGGCACACTGTTTTAATCATGGCTCACAGTATTCATTGGCAATGACTCCAAAAACTAGAAAAAATGTCCAAGCCTTTGAGTAACAAGTTAATTTTCCACCAGAAAACTTCAACAATGTCTAAGCAGAGTTCCAGACCCCAGCATGAAGCTACCTCAACCCTTCCGGAATCTGTTCTTTTTGCCTCCTGTTAAATTCATGATTCCCTAAGCAATATACTTTTCATTCATAGGTCTTGTGATGCCAAAAGTGAGCAGAATGAATTAATCTTTTTTTCACAAGACAGTAATCAATAGGACAGTAAGACAACAGGATTTACTCCTTGATTTAAAACCTTTTCTTTTAGGGTTTATGACTGAGACCATAGTCCTATTAAAGCTACTGGAAAAAAATCCACAGGTATCAGAACTGAACTCACATATTAGAAACTACTGGCATAGAGAAATCCCCACACCAGAAACTGTAAGGACCTGAGCAGATAAGCCAAATATTAACAGCCTAACCTGAAGCCCTAAAGCTGTAACTTTTTGATGAGATCCTCAGGCAGGCACCATTTCCTGTGAACAAAGGAAAACTTAATGGTTTAAATCCGATTGCGGGTAGGATACGGTTTTTGCATTGTATTTAACTTCATTGCAGCAGGTATTCCAGTTACTCTGAAAGACCGTACAGAATGAATTAGTCTGCTCTTCATTACACAACAGAAAGGAACATCTTATTTTCTTGTACAGTACTGACTCTGGTCCTTCGGGCAACTGGGTTTTCTTCTGTTCTACTCAAAAAAAAAAAAAATTGTAGGTCAGAAATAGAGTTTTTAATCTTCCTGCACAACTTGGAAACAACTTTTACATTATTTTCTGCCAATCCGCTTCTACTGAGAGCTTTCACATGGTTCTCATCTAGTATAATACTATGTTTTAAAGAGGATGGATGGATTACAGAAAATGTGATGAAAGGAACCTTTTTATTTTCTCAGACACAGTTTTCTTTCAGAGCAGCAGCCTGGAAACAACTCTTCCCTTATGGTCAGATTATGCCTTTGGTCACACCACCACTTGAGTAAGTAAGAGGAAGAGACACCTTTAAAGCACAATTTCCTCTGTTTCCCCTTACTTCAGAAGCAGTGAAAACTTTTTCTTTATTTTTTTTACACGAGTTAAACAATGATGCTGTCATACAGTTTACTTTCTCCTGCTGTCTTTCCTGGGTTTTTTTACTGTGAACTGATTCAATCTGGACCTATAGTATGCTGCGTTTATACAGAAATCAGGTACAATAGGCTTCCATTTGAAGCTGCCCCTATTTTAACTTTGTTAGTAAGAAAAATAAATACCTTTATTTCTTTCCCCTCTCTACCTCCCTTTTATACATCAAAGGTAAGGGAGAGAGCCAGCGTTTCATTAGTTCTTAATTTGTTCTTCCTCCTTCTCTGATCTATACTCTTGGCATGAAGCAGAGGAACAAAAATGTCAGATAGGTTCCTCTCTTCCTTACACCTACATCAGGTTCGGGTAACTCACACATGGGTGTAAGTGTCGGGTTTACTGCTCTGTGGAATGGGTACTGTAAAGCATAGTCTCACCTTTGGTACCTTGTTCCATTTGCTGGCAAGAAACAAGCCTCTCAATGTTAAGACCACTACTAAATGTTTAGCACCAGCAGTGGCCAAAGTAACTTCAGCCAAAAGCCAAAGTAACACTGTTTATATGCAGTAGAAGTACTTGGAGAGTCCAATTTCTGGCCAAAAGGCAAGAACGGCCTTCATGCTCTTGTTTTCATGGAACAGAGAGAGGTGTATTGTACTGATACACACAGCCGTCCACTCTTCCTTTGTTTAAAAAGATGTGATACAGTTTTTACCTATGACAACTACTTATTGTTCTGTCCTGCTTTCCTGGCAGATTGCAAACACAGATGTTTCAGTGAAAATGATAACACTGGCGTATTTCTGTCAACATTCTGGTTCCTTCAGTCAAGGAAGGTGGAAAACATGTCTATGCTGAACCTCATATTGTAATAAAAATAACAGTGAGCTCAGCCTCCAAGCCACGTGAACAGTATTTTTTGACAGTGTGCATTATTTCAAGAAGTTATTCCAGAAGTTACACAAGCTTAGTAGTCCAACCCATTTCACCATGAACTATGTATCCTAACCATGCGCAACGGCCCCAGCTGTCTAGTGATAACAGGTTTTTGCAGTAAGAGATGCAGGATATTACCCAATTAACACAGGATATTGCCTTATTTTTATAAAAATCATTACGGTATCAAAGGTGAAGAGACTAAGGGAGTAACTGAAGAAAGTTCTTCCAAATTCTGAAAAGCAGCATTCTTTTTTGAAGTCATCCTTTGCAAAGATCATTACACTGATAATCTGAAGCTGTTCCACAACTATCTGGTCCAATGCAATAAAATAAAGCCTCACAGTCTTCAGTCCTAAAAAACCAGACTGCTACTCCAGTCAATAAATATAGATAGTCATCTCAGATCTCTCTCTTTAAACTTAAAGTTGTTTTCTGTTGAACTTCTCCAGTTTTATATTAGTGTAATGGAGTATATAATCTGAGCCTAGTTTGTTGGGTTAATGTACCCACTTACACGAAGTACTTCTGTTTTCATACTTATCCCCATGACTTGTGCTCCTGCCACAAGTAGAGAATAATTTAAAATCCTTCTCGTCTGCTTTGTAAATAATTTCTAGTTCCTTAGGGAAAATTCCTATTAGATTTGGTCTACCAGCAGAAGATCCAAACTTAGGCACTTAGTGCTCAACATATTTCTAGGCATGCAGTTGTGAACAAACAACTGCCAACTTATTTTGCATTTCCTACAGAATAAAAGCATAAGCTACACCAGACTGCTTGTATATTGCCCAAATAGGCACCCATTGCTGTTTCTGTTGATTAACTAACAAAGCCAGTGAAAATCAAGCCCAAAATGCATTCAGAATATGGTGATTTCCAACAACTGTATAAACCAATGCTAATGTAAAAAGTTAAGAAAATAAAATTTCCTTGTCCCTTGATCAAAGCAATTGTTTAAAAAAAAACAAAAACAAAAAAAAAAAAAAAAAAAAAAAAAAAAAAAAACAAAAAAAAAACCAAAAACAAAAAAAACCCAACAAAACCAAACCAATGAACAACCAAACAGAAGGGTAATCCCTGACATGGAACAGAAAATCTCCCCTTTCGGAGAACTAGTTCAGTACTATTTCAAAAACATTTACAGACATCACAAGCACCTGCTTTATTATTGCTCAACTGTAATATTTGATTTGGACAATTTGAGATGGATTCAATATAGCAGCTCTTTGTGCATACAGCATAAGGAAATGCAGCTCATCTGTCAATAAACTGCCTGCATTTTCTTGCAACATGGGGCAGAAGACGATGAACTGGCTCAGCCAATACACCTGTGTGCAACTGACCTTGGATATGACAAACGATGCTGTTGTTTCATGCCAGATGAATTAATCTCTATACAGATCTGTCTGCAAAATTAAACATTTGCACGGCATAAAAAGTGTATTATGAATCAATTTTTTTCTGCCACCAAATTTCTGTATCAGTAATTATTTCTTAGAGATCGGAGTTAGCTGGAAGATGTTTAGCCGCAAGAGGCAGGATAGCACTGGCTTGTTCACAGCCAGGTGATGTTCTTCAACTGTGCCAGGACTGTTTGTGCAGCTACCATGCTGCTTTTAAAATAGGTGAAGAATAAAATCTCTTCATGACAGATCAAGTTTGTTGTTCTGTAATTCTGGGTCAAGTGTATTTTTCTCTGGACTGGAGTACAGAATTCTGGGGTTTCTGCAGATTATCGGTACACTGTTCCCACAGACCATCAAGACTGTGTGCAAAGTGATCCTTAATAAAAAGGGAAACAGGGAGACCCTTACAGGCTCACAAGTACAGGTTTTTACATATTTAATGTCAATATATCTTGATCACCACATGCTGAACCAGCCTTGAGGGAAAGCACGAAGCAAAGCTGTTTCTTAATGAACAAGTTATTTCCTGCCTCATGGAAGCACTGCAGTATCCTGACAATCCTACTGCCCAAATAAAATATATTGTATATATTCTGCTCCTTTCCCTTTGGTTGATGAGTCATCTCCATTCAAATAATTTTCCTGAATTGCCAGGATCTGCCTCAAATCAACCTGCAAAGCCTCTGTGATTCACTTTTTATATGGGTTTTTCTGATGGACCAATGCAAAATAGTTAACAGCAGAACCAAGATCTGACCCAAAACTCTTCAATAAAGTACCTGAACAACACTAAGAAATAGACTGATTGTGTAAGTCCACACGCTCTTTACAATTAGTTCTGCAGTAGTTGCTCTAATACATTTCATATCCCTTTCCATAAACTGGTTCTATTCCAGTAGTATAGTACTCATGAATCTAACACTACAGTAACAAACTTCCTAGCACTGAACAAGGCAGAGAAAAAGGAAACAGAATTTCCTCATGATGGATTATGATAGATAAATAAGGAAAAAATGACCCAAAGAACTCTACAAAAACCCATCAGGGTTGGTGTAACTTAAAACCAGTCTTGCAGCGCAGATCTAAGTGATACTCCAAGCCACTCCTTGACAAATGTAAACAAAGAGACAGTGGGAAGTGAAATAATACGATGAACAGCTACCAGAGGGCAGGAGAAACAGGCCCCAGACTTTTGGGTTGCCTAGGAGCCCAAACTGACACCCCATGAACAGCTGATTTTTTTCAGACTGCATTATCACTTTGCTTCTGTTTCCAAATTCTGTTATTCATTGAGATAAAACAGAACATACCCAAGAATATCACATAATCTTCAATTTTCAGGTATGCAAAGCTATTTCACCAACAAATTGCTCTACACTTACTCCAAATTTACCTAAGCTGTTATTATTTCCAGTGGTTAGTTCTCCCCATCTATAACTATTAGTCAAGGTGACACAGGAAGTGTTGAAAAGGCAGATCTCATTACAACACTAATATTATTAAGACAGAAGTTAATAATTCTGCAAGTTAACTTTACGACCAATTAATCATACAATGTGATGAGTGCTGGAGGCATTCTGTTCCAGGTGCATATCCTAATTTACCTGCACTAAAGCACAGCTCAGCACGATAGCCTTGTGGTTGAAATACAAAGCAGCAAGATGCTGAGCTAAAAGCAACTCTCTTTTGAATTACCAGGAATTCAGGCTAGGAAATAAAATCTTTTGCATTTAACGGGTGTTACCCAACATGGTGTCGCTCTTACCTCCATGGGAAAGGCCTTAAAATTAACTGTGTGCTCAGAGCCACGCTGGTTTTCTCTCCCCCAGTGAAATCGAACGTCGTGTAGTTCAAACTCGTGTCCTCGAGGTAACGGCCCCCCTATTAGCACTGGGAAAGGAGACAAACGATAAGGAACTTGTCTTTTGAAGTGTACAAGCCACTGAATATATTCTCCAAATACAACAGGGAGATTGTTGCAAGCTTCTTTGTTATCAGCACTACTAGAGAGGAGAAGAGTGAAGCTGACAGACTTTACATCTTTACTTCTGAAGTACCGTGCAGGAAGAGGATGTAAATTCAGGCAGCGGTGAACAACAGTGAAACTGCTGTCATGCTGCACTCCTTGTTTTATGAGATGGAACAGCTGGTTGTGACACAAAATAAAAACACTGTACCTTTATCAGTCAGAAGAGTTAGTTTGTTTATTGCTGTTATCAAGACAGTAGTTCTGTGCTCTAAACAGATGGCAGGTGTTCTGAACTGAACTGGTGACTACCTCCAGCTCGGCCGAATGCTTAATCTCCATCACCTGTATTTGCTCTAAGCCACCAGAAACGGATAGAGAACTCTTTGACTGCAAATATTTTGCTAGGTAAAGGTGATCAGTCATATACCACCTGTCAGGCCTCAGAGACCCAGAATGCCTCCATACCCAAATGCAATCAAACCTACACACAGGAGCAACAACAAACCTCATTAACTTAAAGATGGCTTCTAGGCAGCTGTGACTTTTTACCTTTATTTTTTAAACATCTGGAATTTCGCAGAAGCATCTGTCCACAGCTGCAACACACACACCAAATGTATATAGTAGCTCAGGACTTCTGTATTAATAGTAATTTTACCACTATATGTAGTAAAAGGAAGGAACTGTACCTTGTGAGGGCCTATCTACTTTGTTATTAATCATTGGAAACATTTTGCCCTGGCATTTCGGAACCTGCTTCAGATCAAATATTACTCTGAGAGCTGTAGGTAACTTTCCACTGAAATCACTGAATATTGGTTTCTAGCAGGGTTGGATTTTACTTAAGGCCATTCACACTCTTCCCCATTAAAACCTAGACTTTGCATGAATCTTTTACAATCTCTGAAAATTTAAATGGATTATTTAATTGTATAACCTACAGCTTTAGGGAATTAAAGTTCTATACCATAAAGCTATTTTGACACAAACTAAATGGTCTTAGTTTGCAGCACAAGACATATTGTAACACTAAAACATAATTTAGCAATTGAATCATATTGCAACTGTACAAACACAAAACCAAAAGTTCAGAATTATTTAAATAAATGAAAGAATCCAATCATTTATGGTTTTCAGAAGCAATTACATTGGAGAAAAAAGTAAAATATTTCAATTAATTCCCCTTTAATAACTCTCTGTAACTAACAGCCATTAAGGTTTCTAAAGTGAAATGCCCTAAATGTAGTTATAGGTTCAGATTTCCTTCTTAAACTTGCTTTATCTATATTCTAGCTATGCCTGTAACCCATAGGAAAAAATGTAGAAAACTGAATATTGGAAGAAACAGACAATTGAAATATTTAGGAAAATCTGGACAAATAAAAAGATACGATACAAATATTTCTTAGGAAAATAAAGCATTTTCTCTTAAAATATTGCCCTTAGAGAAAGTGTGAGTAAAATAAATGTTCTCTGTATGTTGTAGTTCTGGATCTCCAGGAGCTTCAAAGAGTTTATTTCTGAGTCTTAAGCTATAAACTGATCCCATGATAAAAGTACTTCAATGCATTAATCATATTTATCTTTCCTTGGCCTGTCATCAAATCTTGATCCCTGTCAACACATGAAACATGTTTAACTTTGCTTTGCCTTTCAGCAATTTTTGATCCTTGTAAGAAAATTATTCTGAAACCATCATTCACTGTGTCATCAATCCACTGCTGGCTTGAGAGAAGACTGTCTCTTAGTACCGTATCCTCCAAAGCTTTTGTTCAATCTACAGTTCCATTACAGTTGGTCATGCTTCTTCCACCTAATGCATAACACATGTATAATGATCAAACTGGAAGTAGCCTGTGAAAAATGTTTGCAATTAAATAATGAGAAGGATTTAGGAATTCCAGATGGACTGTGTGTCCTGAATTAAAGGATAAAATCAATCACCAGTAATGACAAATTGATTTTTATTACATATCTAAATCAGTTTACTTTTTTCCACAAAGATTTTCTTTGATTTTTAACATAACAGTTGATGATGGATCTCTTGCAAGCTAATTGGATGGTTTCAGAAGCATTTAGTGCTCAACAGTTCCCATTAAAATAATCTGGCTAAATGGATTTGTCATCAGAGATCCCCTGTGAGGAAAAGAAGCTGCAGGAGTTTCCGCAATCCCTGAAAATTGGCCAGAATATGAGGTCAAACACAGCTTATTAACTATTTGCTCTTCTTGACAGGGATAACAAAAGATCTCCCTACCCCCCAAAAAATGGAAAAATTATCCCCAGTTTACAGATGGAGGATGGGAAATTATGTAACATGAAATGTAAGGAAAGCTGAAAGTAGAACACAATTTCCTAAATCATAATTCCATACCTCAGTCATCAACTTTTATTCTATTTCACATTTTCTCATATTTCAACACTCATCAGCGTGGCATCACACTGCATTCAGGGTTAAAAAGAAGTCCTCTCCCCTTTCAAGTCTCCAACAGTTTTACAGGTGCATTTAGGTGAGTTACTCAGATCCTACCAGTTATTGCTACCAAGTTACAAACCGCCCTTGGGAGAACTAAGCTTGATGGTGCTGCATTTTGGCATGCAAGTGATGGCATCATTTGTGGTCACTCTTATTTCCTCCTTAGAATTCTCCTTAGGAGAATTCAGGAACCTCCTGATCCTGCAGACCTTATTCCTTGGGAAAAAAAGTTCTGCTTCTGATGAAAGCAATAAAACTCACTCCAAGTACAAAATTTCTATTCTACTGCAAATCTGCAAAGTTCTGTGGAAAGAAATGTTCTGTGTTGCAGCAATACATGGCATCTATCATGGAAAGGAAATTATTAAGGAAAATAACATTATTAAAATAATAAACTCTTTCTTTTTAAAAAATTAGGTGTAAAACTGGACTCACTCCCTCAGTGTTAGTACAGCTGTAGCTCCCAGAACTACTGGGATCTCAGAAGGAAACAAAACTTGGAACATCTCACAGTTTGACAATGTTCAGCTGTATAAATGCCCCCCAAAGGCTGTTACTGGCTAAGATTGGTTAGAGCAACTTGGATGTTCTTCTAAACACATGGCAAGAACTACCACAGTGCTGGAAAGCACAACAGGCTTTTTTTCTCCCTACTTTGTTGACAGTTGTCTCCTTCATACAGTTTATCCATGCAAAAGGTCTGAAAGAGACACTACACTTTCATTTAGGTTGGAATTGTTTCCTTTATTAGTTGGCTGTAATTATTTGATGAATGGCACCAAAAAACCCACCTTTAAGAACTGAAGATTGCTTTGCTACCTGCTTGTCATCAGTAGCGTGTGCATGCGTAACTGGAATATCTATCTCAGGATGCCCACTTCTGTGGCTAGCATTCAGAACCCACGCAAAACAATGTAAAATGCTCATTTAATTTACATGGTCTTCAGACCAAGGGCAAGTTCTGCCAGCTGTACAGAACAGCTTGGCATCACACCGTCTCTGCAATAGTTTGTTGTTCTTCTGAGCGCAGACAGCTGTTAATGCCAGCGAATTAGACGACACCACCACAAGAGGGAATTCTGGACATGGCCTGAAGCAACCTGACTACTGACCACCCAGTTTGGCAGCGAAACCTGGCGCGCTCGCTGCAGACCCCGCTCCTTTTCCTACCCAACGCCCTCCCGGCCGCACTCCCCGCGGAACGAGCACCGCCGCTCGCTGCTGGGAGCAGCTGCTGCTCCTGCCTTCCCTCTGGGATACACGCGGAGGGAGTCCGAGGGGAGAGCAAAGGCCGTCTTTCAGCGTACCTGATTTCGACTTCAAGGCAATCTGGATCGAATGCCCGTCGTTGGTCACCTCGCAGTCACGACACACGACGTAGTTCGGCGACAAGCGCACTTCCAGGAGCGAGGGGTCGTACTTCGCTTCTCTCGAGTTCAGGTTAATAGGCGACTGGTAATCCCCGTTAGCATCAGGAAAAATCAGCCCCCACTCCACTCCTGAGACACCAGGGAAACCCGTTACGAGGAGACCCGGCACCCCCATCCCTCCCCACCCCCCGCCCCGCACGGCGGCTTCCCGGGCCGGCCAGACCCTCCCCGCGCTCGCCGACCGCCTCGCCGCTGCCCACCGGTTAAAGGCGGGGGGAGGTGGGTGGCTTGCCCCGGCACCTCGGCTCGCTGGCTACGGCGACTGCTCCCGAGCGGCCGCCGCCGCCGCCCCTTGCTGATCTCCCGCCGGCGGTGACGGACCTGCCGCCCGATGCGGGCCGGGGCTTCCCCGCGTCTCGGGTCGCCCGGAGGGGCGATTTTCTCTCCGTTCCGCCACTCAAAATAGTCCCACCGCCACCTCCTCCTCCTCTCCCGGCCGCGGCGAAACTTTCTCCCCGCCAGCAGCGCCGCCAGCTCCTCACCTTCCTCGTAGCCCCACTCCGGAGCCTCCTCCCGGTGCGGGAAGGGCTCGTCGCCCTCGATCAGGCTCCTGTCAGCCATGGGGAAGCACCTTGAGAACGGCCCCGTCTCCCGTCGGCCGGGCGATGCGTGTGAGTGCGTGTGTGCGAGTATGTGCGTGTGTGAGAGCGTGTGTGTGTGTGTGTGTGTGTGTGTGTGAGGGGGCGAGGCGGGCTGGCGGCGCTCCGCACCGTGCCTCGGCCCTCCCTCCGCCCTCCCGCCCCCGCCGGCGGGTGTCGTTGCCTTGGCGGGGCAAGGGCCGGGGCACAGCCGCCGGGCAGGCCCGGGAGCCGGTCGCTGTCCCGGGGCGCGGCTGAGTGGGAGAAGAGTAAGGTGGCAGCCGGTGGAGGCGGGGAGAGCGGACCGGGTGGTGGCGGGAACGCCGTGACCTTCTGCCGGAGCTCCCCGCGCCTGCCTCGCCTTCCCGCTGCCCTCGGTATCGTCCCCCTTTCCCCGGCAAGCTGCTACCCTCCCGTGGGTAGGTGTCTCCGCAGCTCCCGCTGCCGCTCCTGGGCTTAGCACAGGCGCTCGGGAGAGCAACTTCATCAAGGGGAAGGAACAAGACAGGCAGTGCTAAGGCGGGGGGTTGACTGGGTGGAAAGCAGCTTGGCAGAAAAAAACCCGTGGGTCCTGGTGGGACAAGAGTGACAAACATGCCCTCACTGCAAAGAAGGTGAATGGTACCATGGGCCGTATTAAAGTGTTTCCAGGGAGTATCACCAGTGGAGGTGTTACTAACTCTCTACCAGGTGTGCTGGGCCCAATTCTGGCCTCCCCTGAACATGAAAGATGTAGAGCTACTGGAGAGAGGCCCCATGGCATGGGGCCATGAAGATGGTTAAGGGGCTGGAGCATCTGTCACATGAGGAACGGCCGAAGAAACTGGGACTGTTTAGCATACAGAATCACAGAAGCATAGGGGTTGATAGCTCATGGAGGATCTTACACACCTGAAAGGTAGGTGCAAAGGGGAGACAGATCCAGGCTGTTTTCAGTGGTGCCCAGTGACAGGACCAGACAATGGACACAAAACTAACACACAGGAGGTTCCCTCTGAAGATCAGGACATACTTTTTCCCTGTGGGGATTGTATAAGAACTTGTACAGGTTGCCCAGGGAGGTTGTGGAGACTCCCTCCTTACAGAGAATCAAAAGCTGCCTGGACATGGTCCTGGGCAACCTGTCTCTGTGTGGCCCTGCTTGAGCTGATGGGTTGGACAAGGTGACCTCCAGAGGTCCTTTGCAGCCTCTTCCATTCTGTGGTTCCTTCTCACCCCACAGCATTGTGTTCCTCCTATGGAGGGATGGAGGCCCTCGGGGACGATAGGGCAGCCCAGCTCTGTCCCTTCTGTTCTGAAGGACGGTTGATGTCTCTGTGCTTTTTGGTCACACCTTCATTTAGGCCACATCCAGGGGTGTGGCTTCAAAGCCTCCTGCAAAATATACAGGGTGTAGGGTTTGAGAAAAGTCTCTCCCCAGTTGAGGATGTCTCAATTTGAGGATATGAAAGGACTGTTCCTTCTCCCTTGCCAACAGACATGTATGGGCCCAGAGAACATTTATTCTATCACAGGGAAAAAAGGACAGAAGGGACCTCTGCAATAGAGATCTTCAGGAGGCAGTGGCCCAAACACTTCCATCAGTGACAGCAAGAGGGAATGGGAACGCAGCACTGGCAGTCTGCAATCCCTGACAGCAGCCAGGAAAGACAGCAGAGGCAGTCAAATAGACCTGCTACAACAGTAAGTGGAAATGCCCTTTGCTTGCCATCCTTGGCCACTTAAAGACTGCACAAACCTCCCTGCATTCTGGTATCGCAAGAGGGTAATATCCCCATTCTGTGCTGTGGATCAACAAGCTTGGATCTATGTGTGGACCTTGCTGTGCTTCACTGTTCGTCAGCTCAGTGGTAGTACCTGTGATTCTTGTACAGGGCTGACATGGGAACCGAAATTATCATCAGTGTGAAATTGAGATGGAAGGAGAGAAAGCTGGAAATTTATTAATGAAGCAAGAGAGCACAGGTTCATGGGCTGCATGCAAGGTGAAAAGAAAATAGGACAAAATAAGTAAAACGTATTAGATTGGGTTGTGGTTATTTTAAGATCAGAGCAGAAACACAAGTCACTTCCTGCAGATACATTAGTTACTATCTTTACTATTGATGATTGAAAGGAATAGGTACTGCCCAAACAAACTACAGCCATGGTACAGCTTATTCAGGCAAAAAAGAGCAAAGAGACATTTTTCATCATACAGTGAACACCTGACACCTGTACAACAGAGAACTTGGAAGATTTTTAACAAGAATTTTAGTGACATGAGATGCTGTATATGCATACCCATCTTCCATGCCAAACTGGCTTTATTGGTTGTTAAGTTTTGTCAGCGAATCACAGAACAGCACAGGTTGTAAGGGACCTCTGGAGATAATCTAGTCCAAAGCCTCTGCTAAAGCAGGATCACCTAGAGCAAGTTGCACATGATCATGTCCAAGCAAGTTTTGAATATCTCCAGAGAAAGAGACTCCACAGCCTCTCTGGGCAGCCTATTTCAGTGCTCTGTCACTCTCAGAGTGAAGAATTTTTTCATTATATCCAGGTGGAACTTCCTGAATTCCAGTTTGTGCCTGTTGACCCTTGTCCTGTCACTGGGCACCGCTGAAAAGATTCTGGCCCCATCGTCTTGACATCCACCCTTTAGATAATTATACATATCTCCCAATCACTTATAAACACACACTAGTTGTTTCTATGTCAGACCCTTTGATTCATTGCTCAACCACATGGAGAAAAAACAAACGCTCCCCTAAATCATCACTGATTCTGGTTCATCAGAAGGGAAATTAATTTTCCTCTTCAAGCAGAGTCACATTTTGAACAAAAAGCAGTCCTAGGAGACTGGGTTCATCCCCTTGCTCCTTCATTCATGCCCTCTATTAAGTTCTTTCCTGCAGTAACTTTCCTGTAGGACGTCTGTTCTGGATTTTACACTTATGAGGAACAACATAATCAGACCTGCAAGATCCTGTTTTGTAATAAATACTTCTTATGGCTTTCCATAGTTTTCATGGCTTCCATTCATAATTAAAAACTTAACTACTTAGATTTGTTGCCTTTCCTTTTAATCTTTCCATTCTTACCATATCTCTCTGCAAACACTGCAGTTGAATAGCTGGCATTTCATTATTACTGTCTGCTCAATTGTTCTCTGTACAAATAACCTATTTCTTCCATGTTTACTATCAGGCATAGCATGATCTAATCAGCAGTTTAGATTCTGCTGAAGATTCCTATGACTCATTTGATGGCAAAGTGTGTAAGTAACAAAGGACTTCATGGGTATGTCTCCACAATGCAATGGAGCGTGGGACAGAACCCTCACATTTACCTCCAACTGCAACTGGTGATGCTCACCTGACCAACCTCTGCACAAGCCAACTCGTTCATTTGTGGACCCAGGCTCACGCAAAAGGATTGAGACAATTAGATGGAGATTATGGCATGTTCTAAACCACGTTCAAGATCAGAGGGATTTGGTCCTCTTTAATGATGTGGGAACTCTTGGAAGTGTTTGCTCTGTCGGTCCATTGTTGTTCCTCTGCACAGTGTACTGACAGTGTCTACTGCCCTTTGCCACATATTGATGTACTGTGCAGCTATCTAGAAACACTCTCAGTTGTAGCATTGTTACCCGATATACTTGTCCCAAGTCATCCACGTCCACTTTACAGTTCTATCCTCTTTAATTAGGTGCATCATTTAAGCCAGCCATCTGTGTTCTGTCTCTCTCTTAAGCCAACCTTGTATCAATCTCTGGAAACTTCATTATCACTACACATCTGAAGCTGAAGTTTATGCAGAAGTTCTCGTTATTTGACTTTACAATGAAAAGATGTAAAAGACATATAATGCACATAAATAAACTTATTCTGTAAAAATGCGTTGCTTGTGGTGTTTGCTACATTGGCTCAGCATACTGAAAAATCTATAGGGAAGCATAGTTAGGGCTAATATTGAATTGATGGGCAGTAAGTAGGAGAAGCCTAACCAACATGACCTTCCTAAGAGACATGGAACCTCACCAGCAGAAGCAGGAGCCAGGCACCTCTGTCATGGATCCAGATTCAGCCTTTGATTCTGTGGAACATGCTGGCTTCTTGTTTAACTGGGATTAATGATCACACCCTTTGATGATACCAGGGAAAAAAAAGCTCAGGCACAGATCCAAGGCTTAACAGTTCCTCTTTGAACTCGGAGGACAGTACTTGAGAAACAGCAGTCTCAGGCATTCCCTTTTGTAAAACGAGAAATGGCATTTTGAATCACATTTGGTACAATACTTCATCCTGGTGAGACTGCAAACAACTATTCTTGTACTTTCTAGATCTATATATAATTATTTGTTATACAGTTACTTTTATTTTTTTTCCCAAAAGACAACATACCTTCCCTAAACACTTAAAATATATACACTCAGAAAACCAGGCCTGAGCCAGAATTCTGCATACAACCCCCGTGAAATTTGTATGTATAAATTGTCCTGAATGACTAGCAGCATTTTTTAAGAGGTTCATTTTCAAGAACTATACTTACGGGTTTCACCACTCTGAAGGGAAGAGTCGAATGCAGAGATCTGCACAGGTTGCAAAGAAATCTGTAGGAAAAAGAAAAGCAGAATTACATACAAGTTACTTTAAACTATACAGTCCTACCTGCAGGACTCTGTGCAGGCCACAGAACTGATGGTTATTTCTCTCATTTGAGGGGTAAGAAATGCAGAGGGCAAGAGGATCATCTGTCCTTTATTCACTTTTTTCTTTGTCACCTGGCTGCCAGCAAAGAGCAGTTGAGGGCACGCAGGACTTAATATTATGCAAAGGAAATAAACATTCTGTGGGAGTATTCCATTTGGGGCAATTCAGAGTACATTTATTCTTCTCTAAGCCAGATCTCCATTCTTGCCAGGGTGTCCTGAAAGAAAAGGCAATGTTCATACAGCAACATAGGCGGTGGAAGAGTCCAGGAGCATCTAGCTTTTTCAGTGAATAGAGCTTCCCAATTTTCAGCCTGTGTTTGACTGTGAGGTTGGCCAGCAGTCATCTCTCACGTGGTCTTGTTTCTATCTTTATTTCTTGCCAGGTTGCTCACCCAAGTAGGTTTGATTCTTTTACAAACTTAGAAGTGTAAGCAGAAAGTTTCTGCATTTGGCCATTAAAGCACAAGCATATATATAACACAACTGAAAATATCTCTGCATATTTTCAAAGGAACTTGTTCATTGAAAGGAATAATATTCCAGTATTCCTGGAATAATATTATTTGCTTATCCTCTTTTTTCTGCATCTGAAGTCATGTGTTTCAAAAAGGAAAAGGATGGTCAGGTAGTATAAATAATCCAGGATGAGAAGGTAAAGAGAGACCATTTTCAATAAAGGGACCCTTTATAGCAAAAACAAACCATTTCCAGTCAACGACTTCAGATGTTTGCTGGTCAAGTTTACATTGGCAAATTCTGTCCTGCAGACATTGCAAAATATGTCAGCTGGATCCAGATTGCCTCTTATATTCACACCAAAGGGTGGTTTCAGTGTTTTATGGTCTGTAAGTGTAAATTTGTGCTTCTTGGGTTTGCCAGCTAATAGGACAGCAGACTGGTCCTGAGCACGCTTCTCACGTTCCACTTTACAGCGTGCATGTTGGGGAGTGTGTGTGTGGGGGGATATTAAAAGATGAAAGGTATAAAACACTTACATGCAAAATCTCATCCATAAGAGTGCACAAGAGATGAAGACCAAATCTAAACAGGCTATTTCTGAACCAATGGGGGCAATTGGCATGTTTTCTCCCAGTGTTCAAAGGTGTAAGACAGGACTTGCAGCCGCCCGTGACAATTCACCCATGCATCTAGAGGACACTAAAACAGGACCATTTGCAAATTCTTTAAAGAAAAGCCAAGGAGTAAGAAGCTATTTCTAAGGACTGAAAATAACAAGACCAAAAGTGAAGAAATAATAAAAAACACAATGTAATTAAGGATGCAAAAAAAAAAAAAGAAAATAGAGAATAACCTAGTGTAGTCTCCTCAAGCTTTTCTTTTCCCTACCAGGGTCTAGCCCTGGAAAAAAATCTGTAAAGAATTATAAAAATGTCAAAGACAACAGGAACTGCTGATGAAGTAAAATAAGTACCAAAGTAAAGTGAAGTCCTGCAGACAATAGAAGAGCAGAAAGGAAGTTAGATTTTTTTGCCCTAGTAGGCTAAAAGGAAAAGGGAGATAAAGGATGAAATAGGATCTCTCTGAGGCACAGAATGCAAATGATAATCAAGGGCCCTGACATGGCAAAACTCCTGTATAAATAGTTCTTTATTTCTTTAGGAAGGAAGCAAAACTAAAGATAAACCCAGACCCAAATTCAAGGAAGAAGATGGGAAGCTCAGAGGAAAAATCTGCAATAAGGAGATGATAAACATTTATTTACTGAACTGTAATAATTTCAGACCTTTAACATTAGATGAGATTGCTGAAGGATTATGACTTTAGTACCTATTGAAATGAAGTGGCTCCTTGTCGGTGGAACTGATAGATATTAAATCTGCTACTTGCAAATTAAATGTTTTTAAAAGAAGCACCAAATCAGGGAAAGACGTTGTATCTTCTGTTGTTTAAAACAAGAGAATGATCTAAATAATGAGCCTGAGCAGTTTTTCACTCGAGCAGCACAAGCAGGTGTTGGCTTAGAGGTGTCTGCTTCTCATCAGGGAAGCTTCTGAGAAAGGGAAGCATGGATCAGGATCTGGTGGCAAGGGAATAACTTATTTGAGTCTCTTAAATGTTGGTGAAAGGAGAGTTGGTTCTTCATTAATTCTACTAAGTTTTGCTTATCAATGCATAAACATCACAGATGACAAAGTGCTCACATGCCCGGTCTGGTAAAGCTATGAAATCATACATTCAGAGTGCAATCTGGCATCCTGTATCACAAGCTACTACATTTCACACAGTTACTCATGTATTAAGTTAATTATTTGGCTATCAGTAAATAATAACTTGGGGGTTGCCACAGCATATTTTCCAGAAATGCATGACCCAAAGAATTCAAGAAATGAAGTATTCATTACTTTGACAGTTTGTTCCAGTGGTTAATCCCCTTCAGTGCAAACTAATGGGTACCCAATTCTAATTTGAATTTGTCTGGCTTTTACTTCCAGCCACTGGTTCACATTATGCTTCTTTGCCTTGATGGAAAAGCCATTATAGCTTTGGTTTTTTCTCTCGAATGTACTCACTGCTTTAGTCTGGTCACCTTTGCGTGGTCTAAACAAGAGGAGCTCATTAACACTTATTAGAGGGTTAGAGGGTTGAGACCAGGATGCCTTGGTTTTAGCTTTTTTTCTGCACATTTTCCCATTTTTCACATTAAAAATACAGACACCAGAATTCTCTTGCTAGCTCTCATTTTCACCTCTTTTTTCTTAACAATGTCTTTTTTATGTGAAAAAATTGACCATTCACATTAGTCTTTTGGGGTGTTTGTTTTCAGACATTGGAGCTCTTATTCTACTGCTGTTTAGTATAAAAGCTAAATCAGGGTACCCAGGAGCCAGTCTACAGAATGTGGCCGCAGCCTACATTATCATTTTACACTTAGATGACCTAAAATGCCATTCATTCAGATGATCCCTAATGGTCATTTTTAATCAAAATCTTGTACACAGGTAAATCAGATGCCTCATAAAAATCTGTGAGCTCATTACATGTTTGTTTGACCAGACAAAACTTCTTGTACACAGGTAAATCAGATGCCTCATAAAAATCTGTGAGCTCATTACATGTTTGTTTGACCAGACAAAACTGTTGTCACTGGCATTAATTATACTCCTCACCATCAAGCTTTTATGGCTGTAATCCCATATCAATGTTTTTCATATTTTTCCTGGAACTGTCATCAGGCTAGTCAGGCAGTAATTACCTAGATTGTCTCATTTATATTGGGGTTTTTTTCTTAATATTTACATAATGTTAACATTCTTTAAGTCTTTTAAAGTTTTCCTAGATTTGTTAAAAATTGACAGAAAACACTGAAGACCTGGTCAGTCAATTCTTGTAGATCTCTAGGGTATGAGTAGATAGATTTCAGTCAGATTTTAAAAATCTAAGTTTTATGTTGTGTAATACCACTTAGCTGTTATTAAACTGCAAAATTCATTAGCCACATACGATGCAAAAAGATCAGACTCCTTCTCTCCACACATGGGACCTCAAAAATATTTATGAATATTTTATTTCTTCTTCATTATTAAGAGTTCCACGTTCTCCACCAATACTTAGTTTGGGGTTTCTTTTCTCACCAATGCAGCCAGAAAATGGTTACTTATTTGTGTGAACCCTAGCTATGGATTTTTCCCTGAAGTGTTCATCAATCTTCTTGTGGTCCACAATTTCTACTTCATATCAATATTTTTTACTGCTTTTTTCACTTATTAAAGCTCTTACTTTAACTGTTTTTTTCAATTCACCACTGAATCAGCACCAGATTGTAAGTACAGACGCTCCTTTATTTTTCAGTAGTTACATTTTGTCATGGCTTATAGCAATTAAAGAGCTCCCTATTTTCTTTCCATTTTGTCTACCTTTTTCCTCTCAAGTCATATCGTGTGTAACCCCAGCCATAGAAAGCAAACCATATGATTTCAAAATATATACAGCAGGAAGCAAAAGATATGGAAAGCAGGTTGCAGTTTCAAAGTTCAGTGGTCAAGTGCAGTTAATAATTATGAAGGAGCAAGTGTTTAAAGGGAGACTAGGCAGTAAATGATAGAGGACAATGCGAGATAACACTGCAATGCTGTTAGAAAGACTCTTGGCTCACATCCTGGGTTCCACTGGAACCTAGGAACAGGGGATGTTTCCATTCAGACTGACATTTTACTGTGCATTAATCATATTTAAATGTAGACAACTGGGAAGAAGCAAGAAATTTTGTTCTAATATAAAATGTTTGGGGTAGGAATGCTGAACACTGACTTCTTGAATTAGTATTCTTCCAGGCTGATAATATCATCAAAAATAATGTAGTGATACCTGCCTTAGATCAGTTGTGTTGTAAAAAGAACCATTGAAGGGATTTATATCTGTATTCCTGTCCTGCTTTCAGCTGAGATGATAGAGTTAATTTTCATTTTAGTACTGGGTACAGTCCTGTGTTTTGGATCTAATATGAGAATAATGTTGATAACACACTGATGTTTTTAGCAGTTGCTAGGTAGCTGTAGTGTCTATACGAAGTTAAGGACTTCTCATCTTCTCACACCCTGCCAAGTGGACAAGGAGCACAGCCAGGACAGCTGACCCAGACTGGCCACGGGGATATTCCATACTGCATAACGTCATGCTCCCTGTGTAACTGGGGAAGCGAGCTGGGAGGTGGGATCACACCTCAGAAACAAACTGGGTCTCAGATTGTTGATGGGTTTTGGGTTTTTTCCTTCTGTAGTGTTCATCGTTTACATTTGTGCACCGCTTGATTATTTTATTATCCTATTAAACTGTGACTGTCCCAATCCATGAGGGGTTTTTTCCATTCTCCTCCCCATCCTCCTGGGGAAGGAGGAATGAGTGAGCAGCTGCATGGTGCTCAGCTACTCACTGAGGCAAAGTCATGACACTCCCAAACCTCAGAAGTCTAAGCTCTTGCATGGATACAGAAATATTCATATTCAGAACTGCAAAGGGACTACTAACTTTCCAAGCCATTAAACAACTTCAAACCAGCTGCCATTAAAAATAAAACTATAAACAATCCCTTCACACTGAATCTTTGCCCAAAACATCCCAGATATCCATCCAGTAAGGTATGCAGTGGGTTTAATATTTTATCCATGTCCTGCAATGCATCCATATACAGCAGTTTTATATAAGAAATTTTTTCAGAGGCATCAGAAAAGTCTTATTCAGCAAAAGAAGAGTTTGATATAAATCTTTTTTATCTTTTTCCTACAAATTTTTTTTATTTCACAGTCTCCACCCTCCTGTTCAATAATCTGAAAACAGGCATTTTCTGGTTTACACTGAAACATGGGAGTCTTAAATATCTCTTCAGCTGCTTCCTAATGTTTGTTCCACAGGAAGGGAGTGAGTTCATTGCATAGTGTGCTTTGTTGTATCTGCATCAGCAAAGCCAACAAGCTCAAGAGCACCAGGAGACAGTGTAGTACTTAAGGATTGTTTGAAGGTTTTGGGGAAAAGATGGCTCTCAGGTCAGCAGAAAAGGTCTCCTGATATTTATGTTCCTGTGCTGCTTACCAAACTGCTAGAATGTGAGTAAGCACTTTCTCTGAAATGGCATATTTTTGTCTCCCAGCTGTGGGTCAGTATTTCTCACAGTGAACCAAAATGCTCCTAAATTCTGTTGTTATTCCTGCTTAGCACTTAAAAACTCATTTTGGCATTGAAAAGCTCTGTCTTGGATATGTTCACATACATTCAAGTGTCGGGTATTCTCTTCTTGCAGAAGCCTTGTAGTTCACCTTGACTTCAGGTAAGCCTTTGACAATCTCCCACAGTATTCTCCTGGAGAAGCTGGTGTCTCATGATACACACTTTGCTGGGCTAAACACTGGCTGCATGACCAGGCCCAGAGAATGGTGGTGAATGGAGTTAAATCCAACTGGTGACTGGTCACAAGTGGTGTTCCCACCTGGAGTATTGTGTCCAGTTCTGGGATCCCCGGTATAAAAAGGACAGGGATCTCCTGGAGAGAGTCCAGAGAAGGGCTACAAAGATGATCAAGGGCCTGGAGCATCTCCCCTATGAGGAAAGGCTGAGTGAGCTGGGACTGTTCAGTCTAGAGAAGACTAAGGGGAGACCTTATTAATGTTTATAAATATCTGAAGTATGGGATGCAGGGGGAAATGGCCAGCCCCTTTTCAGTGGTCTGTAGGGACAGGACAAGGGGCAATGGCTGCAAGTTGGAGCACAGGATGTTCCACACCAACATGCGCAAGAACTTTTCCACAGTGAGGGTGACAGAGCCCCGGGACAGGCTGCCCAGGGAGGTGGTGGAGTCTCCTTCTCTGGAGATATTCAAGACCCGTCTGGACGCCTATCTGTGTAATATGAGCTAGGGAGCTGCTCTGGCAGGGGGGTTGGACCCGATGATCTCTAGAGATCCCTTCCAACCCCTATAATTCTATGATTCTGTGATTCCTCAGAGCTTGGTACTGTGGTCCATCCTCTTTGATATCTTTATTGATGATATGGATGAGGGAATTGAGTGCACCCTCAGTAAGTTTGCAGATGACACCAAGTTGGGGGAAGTGTTGATCTGCTGGAGGGTAGGAGGAGCCTCCAAAGGGACCTGCACAGATTGAATCAATGGGCATAGGCCATTGGGATGACACTCAACATGATGAAGTGTCGGGTCCTGAACTTTGGTCATAACAACCCCAGGCAACGCTACAGTCTTGGGGCAGGGTGGCTGGAAAGCTGTACAGAGGAAATGGACCTAGGGGTGTTGGTTGACACTCACCTGAACATGAGCCAGCGGTGTGCCCAAGTGGCCAAGAAAGCCAACAGCATCCTGGCTTGCATCAGGAATAGCATAGCCAGCAGGAACAGGGAAGCGATCATCCCCCTGTATTCAGCTCTGGTGAGACTGCACTGTGTGCAGTTTTTGGGCCCCTCAATAAAAGAAAGACATCAAGGCCCTGGAGTATGTCCAAAGAAGGGCAATGAAGCCCAACGTTGTACCTGACGTGCTTAAGCTGGTGTCACACTGCGAAAGCCAGCAGGGCTTCTTGCTGAAAATCTGACACTCAATGAGATTTGGCTACCTATATCCTTTGACTAAACCACAGTTTGTTCCAGAGAGAGCTGATCACATGAAAGGGCAGGCTCCTCGTGAGTCCCCACATGTTTTTGGCTTTGGCTGATCCCTCCTTGGAATTCAAGGAGGCGGAAGATACTTCTCAGGTTGAAAGGCATCATTTATAGTTTCTTGGGACTTTTCCTAGACTGTCTACACTAGCAATAAGTAGAAGGCCTGCAGCAATAAGTCTGATGGCACTAAATCAAAGCATCGACAGAACTTCTAAAAGTACAATTCTTCTGTCAGCTTCCCATGAGTGTTTCTCCTCTACCCTCACACTTCCTTTAGTGTCTCTGCTCGAGGCTGAGCTTTTGGCACAGTCACCAACACGCAGCTTTGTCAAGTTGGAAATTATGAACTAAAAGTATGGAAATACAAAACTAAAAGTTTGTTTATCTCAGAGCTTCTTTGCTAACGTAGGGCACTGAAGTACGCGCTTTTTCAGTGTCACGTGGAAAGTGAAATCCATGCCAGGCAATGCAGTGCAAGAGTTTATAAGAAAAGCTTCTCCTTTCATAGTTAAAATCCCAGAGACTTTACAAAATCCCCACAGTGTGGTGTTTAAAACGAGGTACTGAAAGAGTGGTGAATGAAAATGGGCATGCTCTGCTAATGAGGGCAAATTGTGCCAGCTCTTTACAAACAATAGTGTGCTTCCAACCCATGTCAAAGCAGCTGTGCTGATAGATGTGGAAAAGGAGGGAAGAGAGGCAATGGCACTCTCTAGTTTTTTCTACTTACCTCAGTCTGGCATCTCATAGAGACTATGGATCATATGGGATCTAATCTTGCCCTCAACTGAAAAATGACAGTGTTCTGTGTGAGTTGGGCTGCCTAGGGGAAAATGGCAGGATTCAGATTCTCACCACTCACCCAAACATAACATGTTCTCAGATTGCTGTTCACTTTAACAGCAATAACATGATTGGCAATAAGAAGACTGTGCCTTTCGTTAGGTTCAGGAGTTAATCACAGAATCATCACAGAATCGTAGGGGTTGGAAGGGACCTCCAGAGATCATTCAGTCCAACCCCCCTGCCAAAGCAGTTTCCCTAGGACATATCACTCAGATAGACGTCCAGATGGGTCTTGAATATCTCCAGAGAAGGAGACTCCACAACCCCCCTGGGCAGCCTGTCCCAGGGCTCTGTCACCCTCACTGTGAAAAAGTTCTTCCACATGTTGGTGTGGAACTACCTGTGCTCGGACTTCTGGCCATTGTCCCTTGTCCTGTCTCCACAGACCACTGAAAAGAGACTGGCTATTTTCCCCTGTGCTCCACACTTAAGATATTTATAAACCTTAATCAGATCTCCTCTCAGTCTTTTGAGTTAAGACAGAGTTTGTCATAAATGGCATTTTGCAACTGCTACTTCAGGGTATTTATGGGCAGACTCAGACCGTGCTGCAATGTACAGAGAGCAACTGGTTGGGGACTTCCAGTTTATAAGAAATTTTGTACCTATAATAGCATTCTACTAAAGCTGACATTTTTTCTAGTATTAGGCCTTTTTTCTCAGGTACTTTTTCTGATAATTTAATGAATCATTCCTCACGTCGTCAAGTTTCGATTCTATTCCAATACAAATCGCATCCCTCAGAGATGATGGGAGCGCAGCAGTGCATGCTGTAACTTCCAAAGAGCTGGCATCTCATACCCTCGTTAGCAGAAATGTATCTCAGAGTTATAAATGCTTTCCCAAAGATGCATACATCTCCCTGTGACTTACTCCCTGTTTTTCTCCGAAAGCTGCTGGAAAGAGGCACTCTGTGCCACCTTTCTCCTCGTGCTGACATCTGGTTCTATATGAGAAAGGAGGCAATGAACGTTAAGCTGAAGAGACTTATTTTATTAATGATTGCAAAGATTCTTGGCTTGAAAAATCAGTTCAGTTCCTGTGCCTTTCACCTTCTGTGCTAAGCAGAGGGACAAAGAGAGCATTCATAGACACAACACATGTGACATGGGTCAGTCTAATGGCATTAGAACAGTTCAGCGAAGCATTAATGAATTTACAGTGATGACAGCAGAGCAGGGCTAGGATCTAATCCACCCTATGATAAGCAGTTTTCATAAGTAACCTCATACACAAATAACCATTCAGAAGTCTAACTAAAATCTTTTGTTTTCTGACAAAACTTAATCAACTATTTTTCTTTGGAAACCGGTAGCCATTCCCTTTTTACGGTGTCACTGGTGTTTCTCCAGTCTGTGCCATATCTCAAACTGTTTCCACCAAGCTCAAATAAGACTTCAGCTATTCCAAGCACCTGATATTTCAAAAATATTTTTGCCCATGATCTCCTGTGCTTCATGCCACTTACCCTCAGCAGCTGCTTGGAACTGAGATCCAGAAAAAAACCTGGCAGAGAAAAAAGTGTGGTATGATCTTGTCCAAAACAACCTGTTTCTATTCCAGCTTTCTATTCACATCCTTTTCTTCACCATCATACCTCCGTGCTGTCACATATCTGTGCTAACTCATGTATTTGGGTGAGGTGGACGAACAGGTTGTTAACTTGGATATCCTCAAGGTTCTTGAGATGAGGAAAGGTGTGCGCTCTGGCTGTTTACACAAGATCCTATCCTGCCTCTCTGACATCAAAAAGGTTATTGTCATTGACCTAAATGAGCACAGTGACGGAGACAACAACCTCTGCTAGACTGACTGCCCATTTCCAGAATCCTAGAGAGGAAGGTGTTTGGCTTCAGGAGATAAATAGGAGTTTCTCTTCACCTTCTGCCAAGAATGGTGGTCACACATTAGTATCCACAAAATTATTCACACAATTAGTAATTTCATTGTAGACATTCCCTGGGAAGGAGAACTGTGAGTTCTGTACTTCAAGCAAAGTAAAATTTCTTCCAGTACTTCTTAGATGCCTATGTTCTTAAATATATCCCATGACATTTCTCTGAAGAAATTAGTGCTCTTACAAATACTATAAAGATACATATTCTAAACTACATTGTCCCTTCCCATGAAAATTACCCAGGAAAATGGGTAATGGAACTCTACTGGAAACAGGCAAGGAGAACAAAGCAAGGGAAGAAGAGCCCATTTCTGTAAGTTTTCAGGGACCCGCCAAACCTCACTGCTGATGGGTTTCAGTGACAAAGCTGAAGGCTGGCTGCAGTGGGAAAAGGAAACAGTAAGAAGTGGGGGGGACACTGCAGTCTGCAGTGTTCCAGCAGTAAATACAGCAAAGCTTGCCTTACGTTGGTTGACTCCAGCACTAGTACCTGTGAAACCAAGCAGAGTGGAGCGCAGTGCGGACTGGCTGATTGCAGAAATACTTACAGGTCAATAGCACAGCAGAAGCCTTTGTGATCAGCGACCACGTCAGCAAGATCAAAGAACTTTCATAGCAGTCAGAGTTTATTAGTACACCAGTAAGATCTGTAACTGCACTCCAGGTACACTGTAGCAGTTTTCCTTCTCAAAGAAAATGTGGCTCTAAGGACATTGTCATGAGAGAGGGACTGCAGAAGCCAGGGAGAACAGAAGTGCATCCAGAGCTTTGTTTACTCCCCAGACTGCTTTTCAACTGATTTCAGTGGGACTTCTCATGTCAGCAGGGATTGCTGGGAGGAGAAGACAAATCTGTCCTCTTTCTGTTGGAAATGCTTTGAGAATCAGACTTACCCAAAAAAAAAAAAAGAGGTTATATAGGATTGATCGCCTTCATTAACCTCATGTCAGTAATATTATTAGCAATAAATCACAGAACGGTTTTATATAGAATTACATTCTTATTAATATCATAAGGTTCTTGTCGCCCCACCAGTTATCAAGTTCATTCATCGTACGCTGGAGATCCCAATAAAATTATCTAACTGGAGACTAAGAGCATAGCTGTATCCTTCCCTCTTGCATGCGCTCTGCTAGCTTGGCTTTATCATTCTGTGGGTTTTAATTTTTTTTTTGTTGGCAGATTGTATTGCAGAGCACAGAGCGCTCTTCAGGTCCTTACCATGTCTCAAACATTAAAAATGCATTAGGGAAGGCATCAGCTACCTCAATTTGCTTTAAAATGTTGCCATTCCCTCCTAGCTGCTGAAAACAAGGCTCGTGAATGCACTAATCCTAAACCGAGTGAGTGGCGGTTCCTCCTTTATTAAAATGCAGACCAAACCTTCCTTCTAAAAGGACGATGTAAAAACCTAAGAAAGTATAGTTTGCTCCATGTGCTTGATGTGCAAAACAATCCATTGATGATGATAATCATAGCAATAATAGGAAGCAGAAGAAAAAATAAAATTACCTTGTCTAATTCAGACCTGGGAAGAAAATGACTTTGCCTGAACAACCAAAAACCTGTTTTCAGAAGTGGCTTTATCTCTGTGGAATTGGTGCAAAAGTCAGGCTGTTACATATCCCCTCTGCTCAGTACCTGAAAGGCTGGGGGAGATATTTTTTCACGTATATTCCCAGCGCTGCTCTATTCCCTCTGTGCTTTGTGGGATCAGCACAAAAGGTCTAGAAAGTAGGCTGGAAAAATCAGCTTCAGGTTCTCCTTGAGAGAAGAGCTCCCCAGCTGCCGCTGTGCCAGCACATTTGCTTCTTTCCAGTCCTCAGGACCCTCCCTTGACTGCCATAACTTTCCAAAGGGTGTCAGCAGTGGCCAGCTCCCTCAGCACTTGTCATTGCATCCCATAAGGACTTGGTATGTGTCCAAGTTATGTGTTCCATAATCTGGTCCTCCTCCAAAAATGGTAATTCTACCTTGGCCCTGATGTTCCCATGGGTCTCAGGGGCCTGGGATTCCTGAAGTTCACTCTTACAAGTAAAGACCAATCAGAAAGGGCATTGAATACACTGCTCTTTTCTGTGCCCTGTCACCGGGTCAGCTGCCTCATTCAGCAGTGGGCACACATTTTCCCTAGACTCCTTTTTGCTGCTGATGTACACTTAGAAATGTCTCTTGTTGCCCTTCAGATCCCTCACCAGATGCAACTCCAGGCAGGCTTTGACTTTCTTGTCTGTACCCTTGTGTCCTTGGGCACTGTCTCTGTATTTCTCCTATATTCCCTAACCCTACTTACGTGTCTTGAATGTTTCTTTTTCATCTTTGAGTTTCATTGACAGCTCCTTTCTCACCTGTGCAGGCCTTTTGCCACCTTTGCTTCAATTCCTGCATATGGGGGTGGACCACTCTTGAGTCTGGAGGAGGTGATCCTTGAAAATCAGCCAGCTCTCCTGAAGTCCTCTCTTGTTCAAGATGGTCTCACAGGATTCTTCTAAGCAAGTCCTTGAACAGGCCATTGTTAGCCCTCCTGATGTCCAGGGCTTTTAACCTGCTGTTTGCCTTCTCTCAGGACCCTGAGCTCCACCATGCTGTGATCAAGGAGTCTAGGGCTGTCCCTGACCTTCACATTCCCAAGCCGTTCTTCTTTGTTTGAAAAATCAGGTCCTGCAGAGCATCTCCCCTCTTCATCTTTCCAGCCCAACCACCTGTGTCAGGAAATTGGCATCAATGCACTCCAGAAGCCTCCTGGATTGCTTTTGCCTTGCTGTGTTGCTCCTCCCATCAGATACCAGAGTGGTTAAAGGCTTCTGTGAGGACCAGGGCCATGAGATTCCTGCTGGTCAGTTAAAGGAAGCCTGGTCCTGATCAGGCAGTCTGTAGCAGACCTCCACACCAAAGTTACCCATGTTGGTTGCCATCCAGCCTAGACCCATCAGCTCCCAGCTGGCTCGCATCAGCGCTCCATGCATCCCTGCTTCCCTCTCACATACAGGGAAACAGTTCCTCCTCACCATTCCATCCTATCCTTCCCAAAGAGCTTGCATCCAGCCATTGCAGCACTCCACTTGTGGGAGTGTGCTTTGCCCATTAATCAGAGATTTCCAGAAACGTAGACTCCATCTACTGAAGAATTCAAAAGTGAAGGGGTATTTTTTTCCCATTTTAATTTCTTTTCCAAGCAATTGGCAACAAACAGAAAGTCCATTTCTTGGTACTATTGTAAAGTGCATCTGTTATGGGCAAACAGGTCCTATGGTACTGTTAGTTCTGCAACAAAGGAATGTTTCTATCAAATGGTTCTTATCAACAAAATTAAATAGAAATGATAAATGGCTTGCTAATATTTTTCTGTGAGCCAGTTTTTAAATGGGTCACATTGTTCTTCTCTTTACTAGCAACCTAAAATAGAAGTTATTATATCAACAGTGGTTTGCACATAATAGAATGTTATCTGAAATTGAGTTTGGTAATGTTTTTCCTTGAAAATTAAGGTTATAGTAGTATAGTTATTGAAAATTATCATAGTTTACTTTTTATTTTTCTATTTAAAAGCAATATTCTTGATAGTAAAAATTGCAGTTGGAGTTCTCACTGAAGAAAATGATCTCTTGGTACAGACAATAAGAAAAACGAATGTTCCTGTTGAGAGCATAGCATTACTGAGGCTGCTTTTCCCTTCACAGGCCAAATTCTCTGCCAGAAGTTTCTCTTTTTCCAAATTCTCTGCCTTTCAGTGGGACTACACCAATCTATGTTACAGAGAACACAGGATTTCTTGTTGTTTTTAAAATCGAAATAGGTGATAAAAATAAGAATTGAGTGTAAGGAATGACAGCATTTTCTTCCAGAAATCATGTATTTGAGAGGCTAATGAAGAAAACCATACTGGGGTCTATTTCTCCCCGCAGTATCTTGCAGATGTGTGGCTGCAGCTCTTCAACACCAAGGAAAACTTGAGCTGCCCACAGACACTAACAAAAAGCCATGCACATGCAGCCCACCCAAGGCACATGGGGCTATCTGAGAGTCACCAGCACCTCCAAGGGAAATTCAGAGGTGCACAGGGTGCTCGCTGTTCGGCCCAGCTCAGATTTGTGTGCAGTGGTGGTGAGGACTGTGTTCAGACAATGCCACATGCAGCTGGATGGAATTCCTTCTTGGAGAACAGATTTCCCTGCTGCCATGTAAGCAGCTTCTGGTCCCACTCAGCTCTCAGTTCAGGATTAAAGGGCACCTCGGGGCTCCACTTTGGTGGCTTGAGTTAGAGGGCTAGAATGGTCAAAATCATTTGTGACCCTTAAAAAATGTAATAAAGGAAAATAAAGACGTCTTCCCACCACCTGCTGAGGCAAATGGAAGCGCAGGAGAGAAGAGACTGGAGTACAAGGTCCCAACTACGCCTGGCACCGTGTGTTAGACTCTCGGGGGTTTCTTCAGAGAGGTGAACTTCACTTGCTCTGAGATAATGAAAACCTGTGCATTCCATCTGTCTCTCATAAAAAAAACACCTCTGAGTCTCTCCAGCGTGCAAGTCTGAACTGTCTGAAAGTCACGGGGAAATGAAGGGCTGAAAGGCTGAGAATTTCATGCTGCTTTTTCTTTTTATATACTCTTTATTCCTGTAGATCCTCTGGGAAGCATAGAACTTCAGCACAGGGACAGACAGAAAGATTCAGGGCTGTTAAATTTGTAGCTTGCTTAAATCCCAAGGTGAGCTGGTCGTGCTAAATTAATCTGTGAATCCTCACGTGAAATCTAAACCCTCTGAGCAGTACAGATATTTTGAGATGATCTAATTGTGACCGGAGAAAAGGGAGAAAGTGGGCACGAGTAGTGCTCTACTGTGTGCTGCAGTGGGGTTAGCACACAGCTTGGTGCAAAAAGCTGACACAGGCGATGCAGCCAGAACACCAGGGATCAAACCTGGCCAGGTGTTTCTAAAAATCAGTTGCTGGAATAATCATTAGGATCCCTGATTTGAAATTCTTGCTGTAAAACTGAGGAAGATGTGTAAAGCAAAAACTAAACAGGAGTTTCTGGAAGTGGTGGAAGGATTGGAAAGAGCAGGGAAGACTCCTGTTGCCAATTAATAGATTAATAGAAAGGAGCTGTCTCTTTGGGAGCTTTACCAGCTCTCAAGCAGGAGCCAGAGGCACCACATCTGGCTTTGTTTTATAAACTCAGGCTGGGCTGGTTAACAGTAATGCCTCTCACTGGAGTGAATTAGAGGATGTGGGTACTGCTGTTCTTAACATCGCACTGGGAAACAGGGGATGGGTCTTGACAAAGCAAAGTCTGTGCCACAGAGCCGAGCGAGAGCAGCATTCGGGGTAACCCAGGGCTCCTGGACAGCACTCTTGTGAATCCAGCCCTGGCAGATGTTGTGGGGTGCAAGCACTACATCTATCACCACTCACACCTAGCCTGATGTCAGCACTGTGAGAACACATGCCAACTGCCACGGTATTGTCACTTTAATCGCTAAAAGCAAACAAGAAGGCAGGTGAAGAGACTTCAAATGTACGGCTGGTAAATGTGATACTTGTAGTATATCAGTATATCCACCTTCGTGGGGTGGATGATGTTTAGGCACTGAAATGGACTTTTTTTACAAAATCCTCGAGTTTGCTCTTTTATTTTTATCCCTCTGTACAAATGGTGGAAAACATTTTTTTTTTTAATACTAAGCTGCAGGCAGAAAATAAAACAAAAAAGCATTTTGCATTTGTCACTCCTCCGAGACGTGATTGATCACTGTCCCATTGCCGCAGGTCAACCTCTGCCACAGAAAACTCCAGACAATCTTCAGCTGCGTTTCCTAAACCATTAACAGGACAGACAAAGCTAAGATAACAAAGCACGATTTATTTTCCAGAAGCAGCTGACAGGAGGAAGTGGATACCACATGAATTAACTCATTAGAACAGCACGGCGCATTTGGAAATTCAAAACAGACTGCCTGGAATGACTTAAATCCAGCACAAGGTTAATGTCAGCCCCTTGCTTAGGCGTGTCAGTGTTGTAACCTAGTGCTCCAGTTTTAGAAAGGTTGATGAGTGTACACCCCAGGGCCTGGGTGAGCCTGGACTTAATTAATTACATGACTAGAACACACCCTGTCATGACCACATGTAGGTTGTGCATTAGGTGCAAGGGCTACATTCGCATCCATGGACACACACACCCCACCACACAGACATGCCAACAGTCTCTAATATAAAGAAAAATGTCTACTATTTGCTTGTTGAGAGGCATTATTAAAAATAGCAGATATCTTACAGGCTGCAAATCCGTTCTGTCTTTAAGAAGCTGACTCTGTATCCAGGGCAAAAGCTTGGCAGTCATCTCAGGGGGAGCAAGGTCTCTTTCATGCCTGATTTATGACCAAAAGACAATTTCTCAGAAATCGGGTTTTACCATTTGTCGACTGCAAGTTGTCAGCTGAGCCCGTTTTCTCCTGCTAAACCCCCACCTGTGTCTCTCTCAAAGCTACAGAAGAGATCTTTCAGAAAATCATGGACCTTTCTTCAGCTTCCCAATGGTTACCTTGCAAAGAGATGACTGGCAACCAAAGCGGTTCGGGGCATTTCTTCACATTTACATGGCAAAGACATTACAGCACTTTTCATTAAAAACAAAACAAAAAAGGGAATCTAACAGAAGTCCCTGTGAAATGACTGTGTCTGAGAAGGGCTCACATGTAATTAGTGTGTGCAGGTAATGGGGATGAGGAAACACCAATAAAACAGTCCTGTGGATGGGCATCTGAGGAGCCCACATACACAGCCTGTGACCAGCAGCTGTAAAAAGCTCTTTGCCTTCCTTTCGGTGCAGGAATCATGTGGAACAAGGGTCATCCCAAAACAAAAGCAATTCAAGCAGCCTATATGAGAGAAAGATAAGGAAGGAAGGAGGAATGCTTATGTCATCTTCTGCCCTGCCAATCATTTTTACATCATTCCAGATTATGCAATATACCATAGCAGGGCCTGTGAAGCATCATTACATCAGGAAAGGGCAGCCTTTGTTAGTCTGCTCCACAGTGCTCTCAGATGTCTGAGGTGGAAAGGTCACAGCCACAGACTTCACAGCATCTCCTCTATCCAGCTTCAGTCTACACCCACCCTTGATTATCCAGGCTTATGAGGAAGAGAGCAGCTAAATGCTTTCTAGTGAAATCTGAGTTTATCCTGGTGGCATATAAAGAAGAACCCAGTTAAAATCAAATTGATTAACTCCCTTCATAAGAATGACATTGTTACAGTGCAGTACAGATTAAAATAAAATTCCATCAATAAGGGATCTGATTTGATTTTGCAGTGATGTTTTCCCATGTACGCTGTCCAACAACATATAAATAGTCCCAAAGAGAACACATGAGGATGTACAATGTATAATGATGTGCAATGTCTTTGGTGCTCAGATTCTTGTTCCTTTGCATGTAAACTATGGTTGTACAAACTGCCTTGGTATAAGGCACAACACTTTCTCATCTCAAAAAAAAAAAAAACCAAACCCAGCTGTACTGGAATGAATTAAAGTTAAAAGATAAGGGCAGATTTGCTTCAGTTCAAGGGATTGTGTCATGTCACAGAATCACACAAGGTTAGGAGTTGTAAGGGACCTCGAATGATCATCTAGTCCAATGCCCCTGCACGAGCAGAATCACCTAGACTAAATCACACAGGAGTTCATCCAGGGGGAATTTGAATGTCTCCAGAGAAGGAGACTCCACAACCTCTCTGGGCAGTCTGTTCCAGTGCTCTGTCACCGTCACAATGAAAAAGATTTTCCTTACATTCACGTGGAACCTCATATGCCCCAGCTGGCACTCATTGCCCCTTGTTCTATCACTGGCCATCACTGAGAAGAGCCTGGCTCCATCCTCCTGACTCTTGCCCTTTACATATTTATAGACATTAATAAGGTCACCCCTCAGTCTCCTCTTGTCCAGGCTAAACAGGCCCAGCTCCCTCAGCCTCTCCTCATAAGCAAGGTATTCCACTCCCTTCGTCATCTTACTGTGTCCCTGTGCTAGACTCTTTCAAGGAGTGGTTTCACCAGGGCAGAGGAGAGGGGGAGAAGGACCTTGATCTACTAACCACACCCCTTCTGATACACCCCAGGATGCCACTGGCTTTCTTGGCCACAAGGGCACATTGCTGGCTCATGGTCATCCTGCTGTACACCAGCACCCCCAGGTCACTCTCACCTACGCTGCTCTCCAACAGGCCAGTCCCCAACCTATACTGGTACCTGGGGTTGTTCTTCCACAGGTGCAAGACCTTCCATTTGCTCTTGTTAAATCTCATTAAACTTCTCCCTGCCCAACTCTCCAGCCTGTCTGAGTCTTGCTGAATGGCAGCACAGCCCTTCGGTGTGTCAGCCACCCCTCCCAGCTTTGTGTCATCAGCAAACTTGCTGATGGTGCACTCAGTTCCCTCATCCAGGTCATCAGTGAATATATTGAATAGCACAGGTCCCAGTACTGACCCCTGAGGGACCCCACTAGTTACAGGCCTCCAACTAGACTCTGTCCCACTGATCAAAACTTGATGACTTCTTCCCTTCAACCAGCTGTCAATCCACCTCACTACTCCACCTTCCATACCACACCTCCTCAGTTTAACCATGAGGATGCTGCGAGAGACAGTGACAAATGCTTTACTGAGGGGTCAGGTAGACCACATCTATTGCCCTACCATCATCTATCCACCTGCTTATATCCTCATAAAAGGCTATTAGTCAAACCTTACTTCCCCTCGGTAAAAACATGGGGACTGCTCCTAACAACCTTCTTATCCTGGATGTGCCTAGAGACAGCCCCAAGGATAAGTCATTCCATCACCTTTCCAGGGATGGAAGTGATGCTGACCAGTCAGTGGTTACCTGGGTCCTCTTTCTTGCCCTTTCTGAACACAGTCCTCAGGCACCTCTCCCATTTCCCAGGATTTAGCAAAGATGATTAATAGTGACTACCAATGACTTCTGCCACCTCCTTCAGCACCCTCAGTTGCATCCCGTCAGGACCCATGGATTTGTGGATGTCCAGGAGGCTTAATTCATCCCTGACCCAATCCTTATCAACTGAGGCAGACTCATCGTTTATCCTGACTTCCTCCAGGGCTGCAGCCACCTGGGGCTCCTGTGATCAGTCTCCAGCAGTGTAGTCAGAGGTAAAGGAGGCATTTAGTTATCATCATTACCCCATTTTTTTCTTTGAGTATCTGGGTTTATTGTGATATTCCAATAATCTTCAGAGAAGTGTTGAAAATCCCTTCATTAAACTGAGATCTCTCTCCTTTAATTGAATTCCCCATATGCACACACACACTCTCTTAACCTTATCCATTAGGCAGCAAAAGGCTTTAATGGAGCCCCAAAGCCACAGCACTTCTGAAATCAAACATGTTGATGTTTCATGGAAGCTACCTCACAGATTCTAGCAGAACAGATGTGCAATCCCAATTCAAGGCAAGCTCTGTGCAACCTGCCAGCTATGCATTCAAACTGGGAATCCAAATCAGATACAATCCTCTTCCTTTATTTTGTTCCCTGAGATCAACCTCATTCATGCAAGTGTCCCAAAGAGAAATGGTAGATTTAGCTGACAGATGCATAAAATCTCATGTTGTCACAGAATTCCCCAGTGTCTACTCAGCACCAGATGTACAAGAATGCAAATCTGCAGCTGGGTCTGGTGTTCATTTGTGCTCCAAATTCCCTCCTTCGCAGCTGTTGTTTTCCACTCACATGTACACAGAGCCAGATTTTTAGAAGCAGGAGATAAACCGTGACTCCCTATATTGATGTGAATATACATGTTGCTTTATTTGCCTGGAAAAGGCCTGCTTGAGTTGAATAATAGTGTATTTGTGAGGTCATATGTGACTATGGTCACCCACTGGTATTGAAAACAACCTTGCTCATCTTTCTAACGCAATCTCTTTTCAGCAAGTCCTCTGCAACCAGGGTTGTCTTTCCAAATATCTGTTTGGAGGCACAGAATAGGATTTTCATCCTTTCTTAGGCCTCCTGGGCACCGTGGAAATAATAATCATAACCACAGTAATACAAAACAAAAGACATGGAACAGTAAGGAGCTGCAGAGCAGTGTTTCCTCGGTTATCAAGGGGGGTCTTTGCTGGCCATCCTGTGTGTCCCTCAGGAAAGGAAGATCTAGCCTGGCACTGTAAAGACTGTTTTAAACCTCTGCTCTCCCTTGTGTAGGCATTACCAGCCGGCACAGCTTCTGAAATATAGTCAGTGAGTGCCATTAAAATAATGTCTGCAAAAGCTATACTGATGTGAATTTTTTCGTCTTTTTTTTCTATTTAAATGGGTGGAAAATTTGAAACAACAGGTAAGTGACTACAGCTGTCCACATTTGCTTTCCTGAGCTTCCTTTAAATTAATTCAGATTTCAAAACTCCATTTCCAGTGGCCTCAAGTGTAGTTTAGATTTCATTTACTTAAATGAAGATAAAATGCATATAGAGACCTTTTCTTTCCCCTCACTTACATAATGATCTTCAATTCACTGAGTTCTCAATTGTACAGATAGTAATCATAAGCTAATCAAATATTCACACCTCCGATTTTCAGCCAGACTTGAGAAAGTTGATTTCACCTCGGGCTGAGACACATTACTGTAGTTAAAATGGATAAGTCTTACATGATGGGAGAGGCAAACACTCAAAACATGGGTTCACATTTAAACAAAAACTCCAAATTGGGCAATGGCACATAAACACCTGATCTCTAAAGAAAACATCGTGTGCGCTTCACCACTGCAGCAAACCTTATACCAGAATCCGTTCATTTCCCAGAAGGTTTGCCTTTTTCCAAGATGTTTTTATTGCCTTCAGCTAGATTGGGATAATTTTATCTTGGTTTTATGCCTCTGAATGTTCCAATGCCAGCGCCAAACGCAGTTCACCCAACAGCACTGTCTCCCCAACTACACTGAGACCTGAGGTGGCAAACCAATGCTACGAATAGTGGTCTTGTTCAGATTTCTCCTCCAGTATGTGTCAATGGCATAGACCAGCCTGATCAAAATTACTCCACACTTCAAGTCTTGACCTGGCTTGCACACAGCTACCCCGTCTCTTTCTACAGCACCGCTCCCCAGTACTGCTGTAGGGCAAGCAGAGTCAGGTCAGGTACCTGCATCCACCATATGGGTATTCATATATGTCTTTTATATTGCCAATCTATATTGCCAATAAGACTGAATCAGATAAACAAAGCTGGGTACAAAATAGGGAAAAGATGACTCCTAAAGTTGCATGAACTAACACTGGAGGCCTGTTACTGCTTTAAAAGGTTTTAACGTATCTCAAAGATAGCTATGAAATGCAGAAGTGGGACAGAGACTTAGCAAGAGTCCCCACCTGCTCTGCATTTACTAACTGTGACCATAAGACAGAGCAATGGTAATGAAAATGTTAAGTGTTAAAAGCACTTTGGGGCAGTCTGGCAGTGTTTATTGCTGCTATTAGTACATACATATCCACAGGATCCATTATTCAAAGTAGACAATAGTATCAATTTAGGAAAGCAGTGATTGAAGAAAAAAGAAAAAGTGGTGTTTGCTGGATTTACAGTAAGCAACAGCAGAGATATCCACCTATCAGATAACAAAAAAGGAGGGAGAAGAGTTTAAAATACTTTGTTTGAAGTGATATGACCTGGAACAAATAGCCTCAGTGACATTTTAAGACCAAACAGTCCAAGCATCAAGTACATGTACTTCAAATCATGGAGTTGTGACAAGTTCAGCCTGAGCCGCCCAAGCAAAGGAGCCAGTGCCTGAGGTGACTTAGACTTTTATTTAATTCTGAGTTCCTGAAGTTTATCCTGCATATTTTTACAAGTATTGCCGCGTTGCATTTATGTATTTATTTGACTTTGAATACTTTCCAGTAATAATATCTCAATGAAGTGTCTTACACAGTGATTTGAAATGTATTTACCAAGTTATATTTTTAGGTTAGTGACTATTTTCCTGAAAGAAGGGAAGGGAATTACAACCAAGGCAAAAGCAAGTAGTTCTGAAATTGATAAAGAAATACATGTTCAGACATTAAAAAAAACCCTAAAGACAACAAAGCCTATCCAGAGATGACATTTAAATATGATGGTTCATAAAAGGAATGATAAAACTGTTGAATAAATACTCCAGAAAGAGGAAGCACTGAGAAAGTTAGGGGAGTCAGGGAGATTTTCAAATGGTCTGCAGCATCAAAAATACATTTAGATCTGAGACTAGATGTTGAGATCCAAGTTGTGAGAAGTCAGCAGGAAAACAAAGTGCTAATTGCGCCCGGAGTAAAGCACAAGAGGTGCACAAGGCAGGGGGTTAAAAACCTGCTTGAGGCAAACAGGCAGGTGGGCAGCTACTGCATAAAATATAACTGTGGGGAAAAGCAATGTCAACTCTAAAAATCACTGAAAACCAGGGTTAGAAGTTTCTTCCCTTACAGAGGCTTTCCTCCACTGGAAACTAATGAAGGATATTTGTGCAGTATAAAGCAGTCCATCGAAGAATATATATTCTGAAGGAAATACACTCTGAAGGAAAATTGGTGTCTCCACCCTTCTGAAAATAAAGACTGCTGCAAAGATGGGACATTTATGCAGGTTCAACCAGTTATTGACATATAATCCATACTGTGTGCAGGTTTGGGTGCCACAGTACAAAAGGGACACAAAACTGTCCAGAGGAGGGCAACTGGATGGTGAAGGGTCTGGAGGGGAAGTCTTACAAGGAGAGACTGAAATCCCTTGGTTTGTACAGCCTGGAGAATAGGAGGCTGAGGGGAGACGTCATTGGCTTCCTGACAAGGAGGAGTGAAGGGACAGGTGCCAATCTCCTCTCTTTGGTGACCAGTGATAGAACCCAAGGGAATGGCATGAAGCTGCTACGGGTTTAGGTTTGGTGTTAGGAAAAGGCTCTTTACTGAGAGGGTGGTCGGGCGCTGGAACATGCTCCCCAGGGAAGCCTCCACACCCCACACAACAGACAGGACTTCTGTTAGAAAGGAAATGTATGTTTTCAGCCAGCATCTCTCTCTGGGACTCAATATGCTGGTAGAGATGGCTACTGCTGTGGAGTAGGCCCCACGTGAGAAACAGGCTGTGGAGGATCAGGCCACAGGGAACAACCATCACTGCTCATTCAGTGCTCACTGTAGAAAGCAGATACCTTTGGATTAATTGTATCATATGGCTGCTTTAGGTTCATTATCATAGAAATTTATCTCAGAAGCAATGCCTTCTGCCTGGAAAATAAATGTTTCTACTTTGCTTCATCGCCTAATAGCTGGAGGAGTCCATTATCTTGGGAAAACATTTTTTCCATTTACACTGACTCTTAAATATTTTATGATAATTTTCTTTTCTAGATTTCACAGTAAATAAAACAAACACATGGCAGACACGAGATGTTAAATAGTCAACATTGTATATAATTTAATGTACACACTGAATCCTCACCTATTTTCCTCCTGACTTTCTATAAATTGTACGGCTCACTGTACTGCTTCCTTCAATTATTTTCATTTACTTCTAGACTGTCAGTGCTTAGTCCGACTACCCTTCGGTCTCTCTGTTACAAATACTTCATAGTGGGCTTCCATAGACACAGCTTTTAAATGATGTAGCTCCAGGACTTGGATCCTGGTGTTTGAAAGGTATTTAATTATTACTTCTCTTCAGTGAGGGTCGTTGCTGTGACATTTCAGCGCAGTGCCCCTACCACTAACTCGCTCACAGTCAGTTTAGAGTCAAACATTATTTTCATCAGTCTGAAAAACATGGTAGAAAACTTTTTTAATAATCAAATGTAATGTGTTGTGTGGTTCTTCACATATGGACACAATAGCTGGTGTAACCCAGCTACACTGGTTGTAAGCATGGAGGAGGAGTGGGAGACTCAAGGGCATCTTAAGGATGCAATCACTGAACACATCCCTGAAAATTTGTTTCTGTAGTGCTGTTTTGGATTGCCTCCTCCCTGTTTTGGGGGATCTGGATGAAAGAATGGCAGTAAGCTCACCTGCTCCCACTTGCAACTATCAGCTGTGGGGAAATGCCCAAGTATGTAGAGGGAAGTGCCACCAAGACCTCCCTAACACGGAGCAGACTCTGCTGCCTGTGCTGAGTCGCTCCAGAGTGGGTCCTAGTGGGTCCCAAGGTCATAGGTGGTGTCCTTGTCGTGTATGTGAAGTGCAAGGCACGTGCTTGATGCCCGACAAGTAAAGGGATGGCTGGTATAATAATCACAAATGTTGAGAATTTGATTAAATCAAACCAAGGTT